>NC_053163.1:11686142-11866240 GCF_016835505.1 Polypterus senegalus
CATCAACATAATGTCAATAATGGAGCTTGCCGATGACTTTCTGAAGTGACACACCCCAGAGACTGAAAGATGAACGGCGAAATGAAGCACACAGCCGGGTTCCTTTTAAAATGGCTGAATCTGAACGTTTTGCTTTTGTCACTTCTTAAAAAGACAGATGCATTTTTTTCAATATGTATGTAATCAAGACACAGATCAATACCATTAACATCTTATTCGGCAAGTTGTAAGACTTTTTTTCCCACAATGGGATCCCAGTACCCATAAGTTCCATTATGAAATGTAAGAACAGGCCATTTTTCCACCCATCCATTATCCAACCCGCTATATCCTAACGCAGGGTCACGGGGGTCTGCTGAAGCTAATCACTGCCAACACAGGGTGCAAGGCAGGAAACAAACCCCAGGCAGGGCGAATGCCCTGCTGTTTTTTAAAATTTATAAAATACTAGTGAAACATGCAGACCTACGGTTCTAAAATTAAATGCTATGGAGGCTAGATATAAACAACAGTAAACTCGTTGTTTACAAACATAAATAACTTTTACTTTATTATGAATTTTGAACACATATGTACCATGTCCCGGATGATCATCAACAGCTGGGCTTATGGGGAGTGTCCTTTAATTACAATAAACTTCCAGAACATCACGCCATAAGCTTTTAATGAGACCAAGATCAAGGTTCTACCTCCATTATTTTGCGAGTAATCGCATGACAGACTGACATACATTAACATTTTATATTTATATAATATAGATGCTTCAATTTAGAATTAATATATAAAATACTCATAAAGAAATAATTTTGACTTGAAAAATACCAGACGTATCCTTTAAGGTAGGGCAGATGGTTCTTCATTGTTAAGATGCCACAAGGCTGCCAGTTCATTTCTTACCTCCTACTATAACCAAACCTGCAAATGTGCCAAGTGCTTCCTGGATCATTCTATGTATGTGAACCATTTTGGGAAGGTGTTCACTAGAAAAGTGCATATGGTGTGCCCATTTGTGGAGGCCAAGTAGGATTTACCCTAGGATCAGCTGTTCATTTGTATGTGTTGTATGAAGCTACACCCAAAAGAAAACAGGCAGCCCTCTGGGCTGAAACACCAACACAGAAGACATTTATAAAGAACCGTAAATGAAAAGAGGAGTCTGGCACCTGAGACGAATAAGACAACATGAAATGTTATGCTACAGTTTAAAGGCACATCTCAAACGAACCACTTTCTGCACATCTCTCTCTGGACAAATTCCTGCAGAGTTTGCTTGTGTAGGGTTTTAAGTGAGCCATCTTTTCACAATGTCCACCGCTCAGGTACCTCTGAGTGAATTAGGTAGTGCCGTTGACGAATGGATAGCTGGCTGAAGGTTTTGCCACATTTTTCACACGCATACGGTTTCTCTCCAGAGTGGATCTGCATATGTCGCTTCAGGTGGGACAGCTGCTTGAAGGTGCTGCTGCAGTGGGGGCAGCTGTAAGGTTTCTCTCCTGTGTGAATTCGTCTGTGTCTTTGGAGGATGTTCAGCTGACTAAAGGCCTTTCCACATTCAGAGCAGCTGTAAGGCCGCTCCCCTGTGTGGATCCGTTGGTGTGTCTTCAGGTGAGCAAACTGATTGAACGTGCTTTTGCACACGGTGCAGCTGTACGGCTTCTCTCCCGTGTGGATCCTCTGGTGTCTTTTGAGGTGGGCTAACTGGTTAAAGGCGCTATTACACTCTCCACACACAAACGGCTTCTCACCTGTATGGATTCTTTGGTGGTTTTTTAGAATGGACGAGGTTCTGAATTTCTTCCCACATTCCGAGCACTGAAAGTTCTTTTTCCCTGTGTGAGTTCTTGCCTCAGATTTCTGTATAAAATCATTGCCATTTCCAAAACTACAAAACTGCTTCTTTCTGCTGTTGAGCCTATTTTCATTCAGTGCTACATCTGCACCTTCCTTTCTAGGCTGTCGCTCCTTTCCGGTATGAACAAGGCTCCTGTGGATGGACCCTGGCCTAATTTCTTTTCCTCTGTCATTAAGGGAGATGTTTTCAGGGGCAAACCCAGAATCAGGAGTCTGTGGCATAAAGTGTGAAATCACACAGTCTGATCCATAGCTCTCCTGTTTGACTTGGCCAGACTTCTGTTCACTGACTTCTGTTTTATCACAGCCAAGTTGCTGGTCTGCACCCTCTCCTTGTGGGTGGTGGGACTTTGTATTCTCGACTGAAGAGTGCACCAGACTGATCCGATCTCCCTTAAAATATGTCTGCTTCGAGATCCTCCCTACTGGTACGGTGATATCCTGGTTGAAAATCTCCGACGAGTTCGATGCTTTCGTTTCAAAGAGAGAAGCAGCTTCTCTATCTGTGCGAAAGAAATGTAGACATGTGCAGGTTAACAATGCTTGCAAAAATGGTTTAATTTTCAAACTGAGAAAAAGCTTAACTGAAATATTTAAAATAAGGGCATACAGGGTATAAGTACAGCGTAATTTAGAAACTGTAGAGCGAGAAGTACAGTGGAACCTCGGTTCACGGCCATAAGTCGTTCCAAAACTCTGGTCGCAAACCAATTTGGTCGTGAACCGCAGTAATTTCCCCCATAGGATTGTATGTAAATACAATTAATCCGTTCCAGACCATACAAACAGTATGTAAATATATTTTTTTTAAAGATTTTTAAGCACAAATATAGTTAATTATACTATAGAATTCACAGCGTAATAGTAAACTAAATGTAAAAACATTGAATAACACTGAGAAAACCTTGAACAACACAGAAAACTAACACTGCAAGAGTTTGCGCTATAGCGCTATGAACCGCTCGTTAAAAACACTTTTTTTAATGAGTTTTAAGCACAGGGAAAAAAATGAACATTTGAAAAATCCGTAATTTAATACGGATATTTAATACCAAGAAAAGTAACAACAATGCACGCTATGAACCGATCGATCGCTGTAAACAGAAGTGAAGTGGAGGTTAAAATCCAATAGAAAATAGTCTTCAATAAATACAACGAGGTTAAAACAACGCTCGGATCTGTCTCTTTAAAAACAAGCCTGGTGCATTCTTATGCGTCCTGCCATCTCTCTCTCTCTCTCTCTCTCTCGCTTGCCTGTGTGTGTGTGTGTGTCTCTCTCTATCTTGTGTGTAAGTGTGTCTCGCATGCGTGCGTGTCTGCGTGTATCTCTCTCGTGTGTGTGTGTGTGTGTGTCTCGCTTGCGCACGTGTCTGCGTGTATCTCTCTCGTGTGTGTGTAAGTGTGTCTCTCGCTCGCTCGCTGCACAGGGAGAGACAGAACACGTGCGGAAATCATTGGCGCGCACAAACCGAAAGTGAAAATGGCTTGTTCATATACCGAGTGTGTGGTCGTGAACAGATGCAAAAGTTTGGCGAACTTTTTGGTCGTAAATCGATTTTTACGTGTTCCGAGACGTTCGAGAACCGAGGTTCCACTGTACCGCTTAGATTAAATCTGAAGGCTGAAATCAAACAAATCACCAGGACCAGATAATATTTATCCTCAAATTCTTAAGGAGACCAGAGTGTACATACAGTATATAAACCCTTGACACATAATTTTACAAAGTCACTGTACACTGGAAAAATTCCAAAAGGCTGAAAATTATATAAAAGGGAGACTAGGCAGATCCAACCAACTGTAGGCCAGTAAACTTAATGTGCATCACAGGAAAATTAATGGAAGGAATTATTAAGGGTAAGATTAAGCAACACCCAGAAAGGACAGGAGTAATTCTGAACAGTCAGCTTGGGTTCAGAAGAGGGAGGCCGTGTTTTACCAACATGCTGGAATTCTATGAGGAGGCAACAAAAGGATACGATCAAAGTGGAGCTTATGATATTATTTGTCATGACTTCCAGAAAGCATTTGATAAGGTGCCACATGGTGCCCTGAAGTGGGAGTTCAGGGTGGTGTTTGTGGATGGGTGCAGAAATGGCTCAGACATAGGAAGCAGAAGGTGATGGTGTGAGGAACCTTATCAGAATTGGCCAATGTTATTAGTTGCGGGTCTGCGTTAAGGCCACTGCTATTTTTAACATATATAAATGATTTGGGTAGCAATACAAGTAACAAGCTGGTTTAGTTTGGAGAGGATACTAAACTAGGTGGATTGTCGGATAATCTGGAATCTGTTGAATCATTACAGAAGAACTTGGAAAGCATACAGACTTGGGCAGATTTGTGGCAAATGAAAGTTAATATCAGTAAATGTAAAGTATTACACATAGGAAGTAAAAATGATAGGTTTGAAGACACAATGGGAGTTCTGAAAATCAAAAGTACACCTTATAAGAAGAATTTAGGAGTCATTGTGGACTCGACCCTATCAACCACCCGACATGGCTCAAACGCCATTAAGAAGACAAACAGAATGTCAGGTTATAGAACACCTTGATGTGTAGAGTACAAGTCAAAGGAGGTTCTAATGTGCTAAAAACACATTACTTTAACATGGCCTTCTCATAACTTCATTTTAATTGAATCCTAATGCTCTGCATATTCAATTAATTATCATTATGATTCATGGTGGCTCCAAAATCCGTACTAACCCCTACTCTCTCTTCTGTTCTTTTTCCGGTTTTCTGTGGTGGCGAACTGCACCACCACCAGCTAATCAAAGCACTGTGATGTCCCTACATTGATGGATTAAAGGCCACAAGTCCACGTGACCGTCGTCATCAAGTCCTTCCATGAGAACCTTGAATACAATAAGGACTGATCATTTATGTTATGTAGAATGCCTAGAGGGGGCTGGGCGGTCTCATGGCCTGGGACCCCTGCAGATTTTATTTTTTCTCGAGCCATCTGGAGTTTTGTTTGTTTTTTCTGTCCTCCCTGGCCATCAGACCTTACTTTTATTCTAGGTTAATTAGTGTTCTCCGATTTTAATTCTTACTTTGTCTCTTTTCTCTTTCTTCATCAAGTAAAGCATTTTGAGCTACATTATTTGTATGAAAATGTGCAATATAAATAAATGTTGCTGTTCTGCTGAAGCTTTACAATGCACTGGTGGGGCCACATCTGGAGTACTGTGTGCAGCTTTGGTCTAAGACATAACAGCGCTAGAAAAAGTCCAGAAAAGAGCAACTAGGCTGATACCAGGGCTACAGGGGATGAGTTATGAGGAAATATGAGCTGAGCCTTTACAGTTTAAGCAATGATGGATATACAGGAGACATGGTTGAAGTGTTAAAAATCATGTGATTGTTATTTTAAAATGAGGTCATCAAGAACAAGGAGACACAGTTGGAAACTTGTTAAGGGTAAATTCTGCACAAACATTAGGGTGTTTTTCTTTAAACTGAGATCCGCAGACACTTGCAATAAGCAATCAAGTAGTGTGATAGATAGTAGGACGTTAGGGAGTTTTAAAATATGTCTTAAAGTTTTCTTAGAAGAATTAAGTGGACAGGACTGCTGAGGTCTGTTGGGCTGAATGATCTGTTCTTATATTCTAGTCTAGTTCCTGTTAACACTAATATATTTCATAACTGTTTTAATATATTTGTCAAATCAGATATCTTTAGTGAAACGTAAGATCATCAAATCACTTGCACGATGGACAAATCACAGGAAGCTAGTGTACAGTCTAGCAATGTCGATTGAGTGTGGGGGCCCTCATTTTTGAGGAACCCTGTGCCCACATTCATGAGGAGGATTTGGTCATCAGTGCAGGACTACTGTTAAATGCACTCACATTAATGAGTTCTTTTCTTTTATTATTCTCATAATCTAAAAATGATGGGTTCATCACTAGTGACAACTCTGTAAATGCATGTTTACATTTAGATCCTGAATTTTAAGATGACTGTTCCACATCCGTTAAAGGTATATGAATAGAGATGAGTGAAATAAATAAGCTTGTAGATTCGGGGAGATTTCTCAGGTTTTCTGTTCAGTTTTCATATTTTATATTCACTAATGGTCCACTATCAATGTACAACCGTTACTCTCTCTCTCTACACTCTCGCAACGCCCCAAATCATTCATGGTGTCCGTTTGTGATCTTATTCGTTAAAGAAATGCTGAATGTGGGATCGGCAGTGAACTTGACTCTCCCACTGTTCAGAAATGCATGTAAACATGAGTGCTAACCTTCAAAGCCTTCGTCGCCGCCCACTACGAGTACTCGTATCGTCAGGTCCTCTCTCTTACACGCTGTCTCTCCCGGCTCGTTCTGCTGCGCCGGTCTCTTGGTCTGTCCTCCTTTGCTGGGTCTGCTCGGTGACCAGTTGCGACTGCCACTCCACGACTCGCCTTCAGGGTGCTTTGCAGCTTGTATAGCCGGCTCGAGGTTGGCTGCGTCCTCCATCGCCGTTTCCGCCCCCGGAGGCGCACACAATCGCTCCGGGGTCTGCTGTTGTTTATCCCGACCCGCACCGCTACCGTACGCCTGTACGTAGCTCAGTTCCTTCTGGTAGATTCTCAGACGCCGCTTGAGATATTCGATTTCTTTTTCCTTACCGGACATTTCAATTTGTAGGTGGGTAAACCTCTTGTCTACAAAGTCGGCAAACTCGCAGAGCACCGCATCCACTGCCACCCTCAACGACGCGAACTGCTCTTTGAATGCGTTCGCTGAAAGCAAATCGTTCATCTTTTCTTTATGCTGCAGGTGAAGCCAGGTTCGGGAAAAACTCTTTCAAGTCGCTGCCAATTCTGTCAGCAGCACGAGAACGATCAGCCGGTCACTATGTGTGAACGGATACAAAACACCTGCGGTCTTCCTGTTCCTGTTATCGAGCCTCGCGGCGTCTTAACAGGAAGGAAGCGCAGAGCCGTAACCATGACAGCCGGCAAGCGTCTCGTTGATAACCACACCTCCTTTCATGACTTCGCCACATCCAACCACTACGCTCAACTGGGCCCTGACCACAACTACTGTATACAATACTTTTATCTTCATGGAATTGACCGTTTTGGTAGAATTCAACAGATTAAATTAGTCAAAGACACCACGATCATATTAAAGAAGAAACAAGTAAAATACTTGGATAGCAAAAATATACGGCAGCATTTCACCGGTCCGCCACATAAAATGAATTACAACGTGTATACAGTACTGTTTGTCAATCGTGCTACCCACACCCGTATACTATATAGTTCAACTTTCTTCGTGGAATTTATCATTTAACATGTACTATGATTTCTTTTGCATCTATTAATTATCCTGTCTGAATTGTTTAACGACTTGTCATGTAGAATAAAGGCTCACTTACTGACGGATGGCATAACCATTTAATATGGAAGAAAAACTGCACCGACAAAAAGTCTACTCAGGGGTTTTAAAGTGTGCCGAAAAACAAAAAAAAAAAAACACTCTGATTGGTCAGAAGTTGAAACGATCTGTAAAGTATGCAATAAAGTATGCAACACTGTCAAGGATCCCAATTTAGAAGCGCGCTCTTACTGTCTTTATTTATAGTCAAAGCAGTGAGTCATTATGGAGGAGTATTTTGGAAAAAAATAAATATGTCCATAAGTAAAATATATTGTGAAATGTAATTTTTCTAACCTTTTTAATCCTGGGCAGGGTTGGATGGTGCTGGAGTCTAACCCAGAAAGCAATGAGCACAAAGCAGGAACAACCTCTGAACAGGGCGCCAGTCCAAATGTGACACAAAATAATAACAAAACAAAATTAGGTTAAAAATAATTGTCATGAAATATATATATGTTGTGGCTGGCACGGTGGCACACTTGCTGCCTCGCAGTAAGGAGACCTGGGTTCGCATGTTTTTCATGTTCTCCCCGTGTCTGCATGGGTGTTCTGGTTTCCTCCCACAGTCCAAAGACATGCTGGTTAGGTGCATTGGCGATTCTAAATTGTCCCTAGTGTGTGCTGTTGTGCGTGTGTGTGTGTCCTGTGGTGGGCTGGCGCCCTCCCCGTGGATTTGTTCCTGCCTTGCGCCCTGTGCTGGCTGGGATTGGCTCAAGCAGACCCCTGTGACCCTGTGTTAGGACATAGCGGATTGGACAATGACTGACTGACAATATATGTTGTTGCTTACTGTATGTCTTTATGTATTTATTTAATTAATTATTTCTTCCTTTATTTATTTCAATGAAACCACATGCAGGATGAAATAAGCCCGGATATGAAAACTGTCGTTTACTACAATCAAGGGTGAGAGGGTGAATTCTAACAAGTACTGTTTTTTTGATTGGTGAAATGTCTGCAGAGTTGGGAACCCTGAGGCTGACAGGCACGTTCAAAGTTTTCACTGCACATCTTATACGAGTGCAAGAAAAAAGTTGTTCAGAATTACTGAACAAAGCAGCTACTTTAATTCAGGAAACTCCGAATTCACCATTAGGAGTGTGCAGTTGAAGGGTCTGAAGTAAATGTGACACTTGATGGTCAAAGTTTTAATATTTGCTCTAACAATAGTTGATCGATCAAAACGCAGCACTTCCTACAACCTGCCCCCTCAACATTGACAAGCGAAAGTGACGACTTTTATTTTATGTTGTGTGCAGTGTCTTTGAAATATCTCTCTATTATATAAAAAAAATCATGGGACGAGACGAGACTTATTCAAGAGATTTTTTCAAGTCCAGCTAGATGAGACTTTGGCCATGAGATGTTTTCAAGTCACACCATCCTTTCAACCAAATTCAACCACGCACACTGTACTCTCACCTTTCATTCGTGTGAATGCTTTTGTCAGACACAGTTCTTGCTCTCTCATCTCTTATAAATTTTAACCTTTTCCTCACTTTAAGTTCCCAATTAAAGAAGACGTATTATGTCCAAATCTTATTGAAGAATTTCATCACGAAGGGTTATCAACAGAAGAAATGAGTACACGGGCAATTCTAGCACCAAGAAACGATGAAGACAAACGAATTAATGGCAAAAATGTTGATCGGTTACACGGCAAATTGGTTAAATGTGTATCAATAGAGTACGCTGAAACAGTTGGTGGTGATCGTGCGGAAGATGAAAACATCAACTTACAATATCACAAAGAATATCTACAACCGTTAACACTGTCCCGTCTTTCTATCCAAGAAAGGTAACGTAATACATCTTCCTCGGATAACATTAGACAACAAAGGAGATCTTGATATGCCATTTATTTAAAACGTTAACAGTTTCCCGTTAAAACAGCTTTTGCAAAGACAATTAACACATCTGAGCCAAATATTCGAAAAAGTCATTTAATTTAATAGAGAGAAAGAAACGAAATTCAATCACGGGCGTTGCGTTGTCACAATGAAAGTCCAAACCAGTGGCGTAGCGTGGGCTTTCGTCGCCTGGGGCCGACCGGAAATTTGCCGCCCCTCTATTTAGTTATGCTTAAAAAAAATAGACAAAATAAAAAAGGCTGCATTAAATTTTTTTATTGATTAAAAATTTACTTTTCGTATTTTTTTAATAGCAAAATCTTTTATACAATTGTCAATATCAATATGTATGTCATGTTCAATTGCCAGAATAGCTAAATTTGTTAGCCTTAACGTGGACATAGTTGATCTGAGATAATTTTTGATTAATTTGAGCTTAGAGAAGCTTCTCTCGCAACTAGCATTACTGATGGCAGATGTTAAAAAAATTCTCAAAATTATGACAATATTTGGTAAACCATCTTCAAGTTTGGACTCAATAATATATTTTAATAAACTCAGAGAGCCGGACCTAATGAGTTCTTTTTTACAGTCTGGGTCTGTTGCAGCTACAAAAGCTTGTAGACGTACGCGCTCAAGTAGAAATTCTTCTTTATTAATGTCTTGAGAAGCTTGGTCTAAGTTAAGCTCGTCCCTGCTCAATATCACTTCAGGTCTTAAAAAATCATATTTTTGCGCTAGATTTTGCAACTGTTGGAATCTTTCTCGAATTTCAGCAGATACTCTGTCTATTGAAAATTCACTTAGGTAGGTTTTATCGTCACTAGATACTGTCGTAGATTGACTCTACAATGCGCTGTAAAAACGTCTGAGAAAATTTCTATTGCACCACCTGCTTCACCTGCCACCCTTTACGCACCCGCGCTGTCTGCTTGGCTTGAATCAGTGCGGGCGCGATTTGCAGTTTCAAATATACATATATTTTTTTAAATTTAAATATCATGGTGATTGCCGCCGCCCCTTTTGATACGCCGCCCGGGGCCATGGCCCCCTCGGCACCCCCCTCGCTACGCCACTGGTCCAAACATAGAATCACAATTCAATGCAATATTGACCAAAATGTAATTGAAAAAAATTGTTTCTACTGAAGTTTTACAGTAAAAGTATAAGATTAAAAAGTATTTGCAAGTTAATTTCAAAGCCAAGCAGAACAAAATCATATATCAAATAACTCTAATGCAACATGAAACATAGTTTAGTTTCAAATTATTAAGTTTTGTTTTAATATGGTTCATTACTCGCCCAAATGTAAAATAGCTCTATTATGCATATGTAATAATTCCCATGAAAATAAAAATCTGTTTAAATTGTATAACCACATCCCCACATGTGAGCAGCAGAACCGCAAAAAGGCTAGCATGTAGCGTGTAGCGCAGGCCCTGGGGTTGGAGAGCGAAGCGAGCAGGGGACAAAGCTCCTAGTTTAAATAAATACAATAAGAAATAAGCAGCCAAAATATATTCATACACACATTTAATTTTGTTAATTTCTTTTCATATTTCACAATGCTTCTGTTTATGTGTGTATTGGTCAGAAATTGAAATGCTCTGTTTCAAACAGTGGCAAAATAAAGTTCACACCATCGTCAAGTATTCCACTAATTTAGATCAAAATGGAAAAAAAGTTTGCAGAAAATTAAATAAATATCCAAAAGAATAAAGTGTATTGTGAAATGTGACAATAAATAAATAAATAAACACAATGAGATGCAAGCATAAAGTTTCATGATTTGTTTGCTGTACATTTATTTATTTATCACATTGCGCATCACATATATCTGTATGCGTATTTATTAATTTATTTAGTTTTGACTGAAACACCATTTCACCCCAAAGGAAAAAATGTGGCACCACGGTTAGTCTTGAAAAGGAGTGACTGTACTTCAAAATCCTTATGAAAGAAAGCATCATAAAAAATAACACATTTATATCTCAAAGGACCCTACATCAACATCAGAAGATCTGTAGGTTTTCTCGACTCCTGCCAAGGTTGGTCTCCATGACTCTGTTCTCAGAAAAACCCTGGGCTAGAGTGCAGAAACCAGTGCTGACTAATACGTAATAGGAGTGCTCATCTTGGATTTACCTGCATAACTGGAAAAATAAAGTTTGTTTGAAAATGAGTCAACGTAAATTTATTTCCAACATGGGCTTTATTCTGTTAGCAATGCAAGCTGCTTACTCCAAGAAAGGTTGGCTGGGGCCATCTCTGGTAGCACTGGTGCAAGACTGGTATTTATGTGCTCTCAGACAGAAGGTAAATCCGAGTTGGAAATTTTAAATGACTGCCCCACAAACTGGGACATACATGTAGGACAATTTGCAAAAAACAAAGCTACATGAATTGTCCGGAAATGTGACACAAGGCCGATCTTTCACTTTAGTCAGTTGGGTAAAATAAACGATATAACTTGGTCAAACAGAAATGGAATTTTTTGGTCAAATCACATTTGAAGTGAAACAATGCACATTTAATACACTTACTTCATTTTGAATTGCCTTTTTTGCACATTAAGTAACAAATCATGTTTGCTGATGACATTGTGATCTGTAGTGAGAGTAGGGAGCAGGTTGAGGAGACCCTGGAGAGGTGAAGACATGAGAGGAAAGGAATGAAGGTCAGTAGGAACAAGACAGAATACATGTGTGTGAATGAGAGGGAGGTCAGTGGAATGGTGAGGAGTAGAGTTGGCAAAGGTGGAGGAGTTTAATTACTTGGGATTAACAGTACAGAGTAATGGGGACTGTGGAAGAGAGGTGAAAAAGAGAGTGCAGGCAGGGTGGAGTGGGTGGAGAAGAGTGTCAGGAGTAATTTGTGGCAGATGGGTACCAGCAAGAGTTAAAGGGAAGGTCTACAGAACGGTAGTGAGACCAGCTGTGTTATATGGGTTGGAGATGGTGGCACTGACCAGAAAGCAGGAGACAGACCTGGAGGTGGCAGAGTTAAAGATGCTAAGATTTGCACTGGGTGTGACCAGGCTCGATAGGATTAGAAATGAGGACATTAGAGGGTCAACTCAGGTTGGATGATTGGGAGACAAAATCAGAGAGGAGAGCTTGCGTTGGTTTGGACATGTGCAGAGGAGTGATGAGGAGTATACTGGGAGAAGGATGCTAAGGATACAGCTGCCAGGGAAGAGGAAAAGAGGAAGGCCTAAGAGGAGGTTTATGGATGTGGTGAGAGAGGACATGCAGGTGATGGGTGTGACAGAACAAGATGACAAAAAAGAGAAGATATGGAAGATGATGATCCGCTGTGGCAACCCATAACGGGAGCAGCTGAAAGAAGAAGAAGAAGAAGTAACAAATCAACAGCAACCTTTTGTTTCTCTAAACAGTTTGACCAGAAACTCATATGAACACACTGAAGTGAGAAGGTGAAATGTCAGAAGTTGGAGCTTTAGATAGTCTGAGGGCACTTGAACACAACATAATCCAAGACAAGACGCCAGTCTATACATCCACGCTAACTTATGCCAGGCCAGTTTAATGCTGCCAAGCTTTATGTTTTAAAAGGCAACAAATGCTGAAACAGAATACCAAACAAGCATTATCTTAAAGCATTTTATTTAAAAAAATGTACAAAAAATATATACTTTTAAAAAACTGCAACATATAAAATTCCAAAAATAGCTTTTATTAGTTAACATGTAACGCAGACGACTTCAGACACAAGAGTGTGAGTGTGCAGCTACTGCTAGTCTGTTTGACATCATTATCATGGGTAAGGCACCCGTGAAATCACAGTGGCGGCACCGACTTCACAGCTAACGCATAAGCAAGGCCCCCAAAAGGCTACAGTATTATGTTTGAGCACCTTCACTGTTTTATTCTTTGCAGAAACAGATTTATGAGTCTACATGCAGGATAAAACAAAACAAAGCTATGAAATAGCGCTGGGAACCTTTTGTCCCAGAAATTTTCATTTCTTCTAAATGACAGTTACTTTTTTAACAATCACAAAGCATAAGTGACTCACCAGGGTACCAGTTAAACATGCTAAATTGGGATTAAGAACGATTTACACAGGAACAAAAATAACCAGTATAACTAGTTTAGTAAATTAATGCAAACTTAATAAAACACCACATGGTCATTTATTTTACACTCACACTGAGGAAACAAACCGTATTGATCTGAATAAAGTGGCCACTACTTTAGACAGTAGTAATTCTGAAAACTCCTTTAGAGGTGGCTTGGGTTTTGTGTCTCGCACTCATACTGGGTTAAATTCTCCAACAAAATGTTCCTGTAAGTGTTGGTTTCATGGTAGGTTGCAATTCAAGGTAAAAGCCATTTTGAATAATATACATATCCTTTGAATTTTTGTGTTTTATGGTTTGGCCTCATGCTTTAAGCCAAAAATGAGACCTACAGGACCACAATGGTGCAGTTTTCAGGTCCAGCCAATCTGGCTCCCTTCAGGCCTCTGACTCCAAGATTTTTAGTTTTATCTTCTAGCAAATATTGACAAAGGTGGATCTTTTTGTGGAGTCCCACAGTTTTTTTTTGGGGTGTTTTTTTTTTGTCTCTTTAGATCATATCTTGGACTGTAATTTCAAAAACAATTCTGCATGATCATGTCACTCTCATCTTATAATGCAGGAACTGATGAAGAAGGAGATGAATTAGGTAACCATCCACTGGCGGCACAACTAGATGAGATACAAACCTACAGCCAGTCTCATCCAAGTCTACCCACCATTACTCTGGGCTTCCCAGTGGAGCTTCTTATAAAAGTAAGGAAAAAAAAAATTCAACATTTCCAATCTTTGGTTGCATACAGAAGGCATGTCATTGTGTGAAAGCCAGCTACAATACCTAATTGTAAAAAACAGTCATGGGTTCAAAACAAATTAAATACAAACAATAGGAAATCATCAGCTAGTTACCTGGAGGTTTTTAGAGGTTCGTGTGAACTGTACCAAGGCACATGGCAGTAAATGGAAATAAATTGTGGAATGAACTTCCACTCAAAGGCCAGAAAACTGACTGATTAATTATGCTGAGTCAGTCAGGTGGAAAATAAGTTGGCTCGAAGGACACAAGATAGCTGAGTGTGTAAAACCAAATCTTTTACACTCACTGTGTCACAACCCCATGGGATTTTAGAGGTTCATTTGTGTACTACTCAGGCACTTAGGATTAAATGAAGTTAAATTGTGGACATGGACTTCCACCAAGGAGCCACATATCAGTCTGGTTAGTCATGCTGGGTCAAACAACTGGAAAATAAGATACCTTGAGGAACACATGATGGGTAGCTATGCAAAACCAAAAGTTTTACACTCACGGTGTCACATCATCATGGAATTTAGACCTTCATTAGGACTTTTTTTAGAGGTTCACATGTACAGTACCAAGGCACTTGGGATTAAATAAATGTATATTTTGGACGTGAATGTCTAGATAGAAGAGCTGGAAAACTGGTTGGTTAGTCAGACTTGGTCAGGCAACTGGTAAAAAGTTGGCTTGAGGAACACAGGATGGATTGCTATGTAAAACCAAACCCTTTGAACTCATGGTGTCACACCACTATGGGATTTAGACTTGCGATTTCAGGTTGGTTGATCTAAATCGAAAGTGTTGAGCTCTAGTTTGCTGTCCAGATTATGCATTTAGTTTCTTGGGGGTGAAAACCGTACTCTGGCATGGATTGTTTTGTTGCAGAACATGCACAGTGCCACAGATATAAAAAGAACAGCTAAAAGATCTTCACATTTCTCTAGCTTCCGAAATAGTGTCTACCTCTGTAAGGGTTGAAACCAGATCCTTGGGTTCTAAGAGGTGGTCTTCAGAAAGCAGCTCTTCTCCTGCCAACAGGGTTTTCTCATGTAACATGTAAAGAGTACAAAACATAACTCTTCATTCCGTCTCACTTTTGTGAGTCAGCAGATGCTCTTGCAAGTGAGACATCTTAAGAAAGGTTTTAGAGCAGTTGGGGCAGGTGTAAGGCTTTTGTCCGATGTGGGTCTTCTGATGCCGTTTAAGGTCTGAATTACAACGAAATCCTCTCCCACACTCCGGGCAGGGAAATGGCTTCTTTCCCGTGTGAACTAAGTCATGTCTTTTAAGAGCATACAGATATCTGAAATGTTTCCCACAATGGGAACAGAGGAATTGCCTCTCAACCTTATGACTCTTTTTACGGCCTTGCTTCAACATGCCCGTCTCCTCACAGTCCATGCGCTCATGTGGTTTCTCTACAGGTAGAACTGGCTTTTCTTCTGGGGGACTGGATATCTCGGCATCAGCAACCTCAGAGGACACACCACTGGTTGGCCACTCTTGAGGGTCAGGATTTTTTGGTGTGGACTCACTGACAGAAGGCACCTCACTTTCAGGCTGCGGCTTTACACTTGACTTCTCTTCCATGTGTATCTTTTGGTGTTTCCTCAGGGTTTCAGGGGTCTTTAACCACTTCCCACACTGAAAACAGCTAAGCATTTTCCCATTGATGTGCGCTGTCTGGTGTTTCTTAAGGTGGCTCAGCCGGGTAAAGCGACCATTGCATTTGTCACAGTGGAACGGTTTCTCTCCAGTGTGAGACAGCTTGTGCCTCTTCAGTATTTCTGAAGTTTTGAATCTCTTCCTGCACTCTTGACATTCAAATTTCCTTTCTTCACTATCGCTTCGCTGCTTACTTCTGTTCCCTTTGCTAAGTGGTTCCTGCAGGTTTGTATTCTCCAGTTTTGATTTTTCCAACAGCTCGTCTTTAGGTTGAAATTTCTTCTCACTGCAGGTCCCTAACATATTTTCCATAAAAGGAGCAACAGTGGAGGGACTTTCAGACAATGCCTGCATTTCTAACAAAAAGTGTGGTTTGGGGGCTTTATCTTCAACACGCTTGTATTCCTTGTCTAGATAAACAGTAACCAATTCTGACTTTGTTCCAGACTCACTTGGCAGAGAATCGTCAGCTTTGGCACCTCTATAAATGCCCCTGGCATGCTGCTCTGGACGCTCCAAACTTACATCTGGTGTACCATTGTGAGTCACCCTTTGTATCTTCTCAGGAATTTCAGCTGTGAGGTGGGAGTTTGATCCTTGAGACTTCGTCTTATCTGAGTCTGGGCAAGCAGGAGAAAAAAAAAAAAACATGTGAGAATGCAATTAAAACCTCTAAACAGAAAAGATAGACATATTTTACACTGAAAACTTAATAGTTTTAGTCTCAACCAAAAATTAGACTGAATTGTTTAATATGATGGGTTGTTTGGAAGTGATTAGTTTATTTTATTTTTCAAAATAAGCAGAGAAAGCAAATATTTAATGACCAAACTGCTGTGGTTGCTCTGAGGCCAAGGATTTGTGCTGGCACCTGGAAGGTTGCCGGTTCAAGTCTTGCTACTGTAAGAAGGGATCCTACATCATTGGGCTCTTAAACAAGGCCTTTAACGTGACAATTGCTCCATGGGCGCTGTACAATGGCTGACCCTGCACTATGACCCCCAAAAGTCTTGTGAAAAAACAATTTGCCCTTGGGGATTAATATAGTATATCAAATCAAAATTAAAAAAAAAAAAAAAATGGAATTCCTCTAAAATGGCAGGTGAAACCTTTCAGATGTAGCCTTAAAGGCCATGTCGTGACGACTTTTCCAGAGATTTTTAGTTGTAGTCTTGATTTACATAACCTTAGCTAGATGGAGGCAGTGGGCAGCGCACTCCTGTAATGACCTGTTGTCAAGTCTGATTTACTCCTAATAATGACATAATGGGCAGAGTGGGTATTGGATGCCACTGTCACGAGGGTGTTAGTCATTTAACCACAAATCTAAATCCTCTGTCACCCTGACTCAGATCAGGCAGCACAAGTTAACTTGTTTATAGTCATGTAGAGAGGGGGATACCAAGACCTTTAAAGGTCCACTACCAACAACAGTCAGTCAGTCATCGTACAACCCGCTATATCCTAACACAGGGTCACGGGGGTCTGCTCACACACTAGGGACAATTTAGGATTGCCAATGCACCAAACCTGCATGTCTTAGGACTGTGGGAGGAAACCCATGCAGACACAGGGAGAACATGCAAACTCCACTTAGGGAGGACCTGGAAGGCAAACCCAGGTCTTCTAACTGAGAGGCAGCAGTGCTACCACTGTGCCACCATGCCACCCACCAACAACAGGACATACTGTAATACTGAAATGGAAACTGAAATGGAGCCCCTGCAGATTTTGTTTTTTTTTTTTTCTTCTCCAGATATCTGAAGTTGTTTTTTTGTTTTTTCTGTCCTCCCTGGCTATCTCACCTTACTTTTATTCTACGTTAATTAGTACAGTAGTACCTTGACATACGAGTGCTCCAACGTACGAGTTTTTTGATATACGAGCCGTCACTAGGTCGATTTTTTGCCTTGTGTTACGAGCCAAAACTCGAAATACGAGCCATCAAAGAGCTTGTCGCCACACATTCCGAGGAACTGACGAGAGAGAAGTTGACGGAACTACAGAAGCGGAAACATACAGAGGTTTTGCTGGAGATCGGTATCACGGAGGAGGCAGAGGCGGAGGAGGTTACCTCATAAAGTGAGATAAAGGAAGTGTTTACAATGTGGGAAAAAGTTTCGACCTTTAGAGAAAAGAAACGCCTTGAAAAAGTTGCAACTGATAGTGCAGCGGCGCTATTTAATGACACTTGCCTAACTAATTTCAGAAACATTCTAAAGGGGAGGACTAAACAAAACTCCTTGGATAGGTTTCTATTGAAACACCTTGAGAATGAAAGTGAGGAAAGAGTGGCAAACAAGAAAAAAAAAACTAGTGAAGAAGAAAATTAAGTTAAGCAAAAGTGAAAGAAAAAAACATTACAATACGCTAATCAGCCTCACCAACATCTGTTTACTTCTTGAGATTCTCTTTTATGTATTAGGTTTTATTTTGTTTTGTATACAATATTTGTTCATTATAAATACATTTTTCTTATGTTGAAAACATTTAACAAAAAACTGGGGTGGTTTTTTGGGGGCTGGGACGAATTAATCTCATTTCAATTCATTTCAATGGGGAAAATTGATCTGAGATACGAGCATTTTGACTTACGAGCTCGGTCACGGAACGAATTAAACTCGTATCTCAAGGTACCACTGTATTGCCTAATTTATATTGTGTCTTTTTTTTCCTCTTTCTTCATCCTGTAAAGCACTTTGAGCTACATTATTTGAATGAAAATGTGCTATAGAAATAAATGTTGCTGTTGTGAACAAACTGAAATAGAGATAAAACCAAAATTCAGGGTTGATACCAATGATTGATCCACACTGTGTTGTATCTGATGATCGCATTTATGATTTTTATTTTAAGATAAGTGTATATTGTCATTCATATTTTGTAAAAATCACATAATATTTCAACATTATGTTATGTACTTATTGTATTTATTGTAGAGCGTGCACATTAACGTATGCACTCTTTTTTTTTTATATTTAAACAGCAGCACTATAGACTGATAACTGAAATGAGCAGAGACTAAGTTACAGTCTATGATTTGATTTGTTTTCACCTTCTTTGTATAGATTGTAATTTTGCAATAAAGGTGGAATAAGTTCTGACAGGATTTATCTTGGCTTCATTTTTTATTATGCAAACTGCAATTCTGGCAGGGGTGTGCTGACTTGTTATATCCACTGCACAGGATTTTTTTTACTTCTTGTCATTAAACATTTTTACCCTTTACAAATTAGTTTAGTTTTAGAAGCACACAGTGCAATATTTTATACCAGTAACGGCATACTTCACAATAACGTGTAGTGGATACACTTGACTTGAGCATTCCTAGTTTTCCTACTCTTTCGCTGTACGTTTATCATTCGTTTACTCAGAGGTTGATGCGCTTGCGACTTCCTGAGCGGCTCTTCTTTTATCCACCCTAGTGGCCCGCTTCTTCTCTTCTTTCGTCTGCATCTTTACGCATTAAAACTGATTAAGTCAGCTTTTGTGTTGCAATTACTTAAAACATTTTCTTTAATTTTTCACTTAAGCTGGCACTTAAGTCTTCAATCTGCCCCAAGAATGACTTAAGATATGAAGAGGTAGGGGAAGTGACGGCGAAGGTGGTAGGGAATGAGAACGGTGCCTGTACGCATGTGCCGCACGCCCGCCCTAATGCCGAGAGTTGATTCTACAATAAAGTAAAAAGAGGAATAACCTTGGAGGTCAATCATCAACCCCGAAAGCAGATAGAAGACATCGCGTAGTGTATGTGTACCAAATTTCAGGTCAACAGGTCAAATGGTTTGCGAGCTAAAGGTGATTTAAAATCCTGGGCAGACAAATGAACAGCCACCATAGCATTTTATATAAGACGATAATCATACAGCTATGAATGTCAGAGTAATCAGTTTTCTTTCAGACTGTCATAACTGAAATACATTAACATTCTCAAATAAAAGATCAGCTCATCACCAACTAATAGCAGGCCTTGGCAAAGGCAACATGGGCTTTTCACCATTAGCTTTAAAGGCAGGCAGTGTACTTGTCTGTTTCTTTTCCTTTTAGATTTTACTTTGCTCCAGTCTTACAATGTTCTTGTCACTGAAATAATGAGAAAGAGAAAAAAAAAACGGGAGTGGTCTACCCTCGACTTTCTCATATACTCGGATATGGGGATGGATATTTGAAGAGTAAACCGTAAGACAAGGATTATATTTTTATATTATGTACATTAAAGAGCCATCAACACCAAATCAAATCATATTAATAACATATTTAACATGTATTATAAAAGTAAAGTTGAATAAATTGGGCTCTGCAGCTGCATGAATAAAAGGTGAAGTACCACTTCTGGTTATCGGAAATAGCCCAAACGTTGATAGAAGTCTACGTTTGTACCTAATAATTGTATGCAAAATTTGGTTGACCCAAGTGAAAGCCTACTCAGTTTATCTTGTGTACACACACACACACACACACACACACAGAGTCAGGCAGAAATAATTCCAGAAATGGTATTTTTGGACTCAGGGAGGTCTAAAACATGGAGATTCATCAAAATCTCTAAATGGAATTTTTGGAGGAGTCCAATATTTTCCCTATACTTTGTATACGAGAAATTCAAGGAGGTCTAAAACGTCGAGATTCGTCAAAATCTCGACATCGAATCTTTGGACTTCGTATATGAGAAAGTAATGACTCCGAGGGCCACTAGAGGGTGACACTCGGGACCCAAGTTTTATAAAAGCAGGCAGTACCGTGTCACACTGAATAGCACTGGTGTCTCATGGAACCAGAGTCCTGGATTGGAATTTGGCACCCGACTAATAAATCCATGGATTGTTTTACTTGCACACTCACTCTGTGTCTGCGGACCACATCTCCAAAGTGTGGGGTGGGTGAATTATCAATTTTATTTTAGCCTTTGAGTGAGTGTGGATCTTGAGATGGACCTGTTCAAGGATTACTCTTCTCTTGTGCAGGATGCTACTAGGATAGGCTTCATCCATTTATGTCCTCGAATTAGATTAAGCAGGTTTTAGAATGTTATACAATATGTTGAGGTCCACAGATGTTACAGGGTATGGCCCCTCACCTTTCTTTAGTCATTAAGGGATTACTGATATTGTTTGTGCAATTTTGAATTCTGACAATTCAAACTATACTGTACATACATTTCCTGTGAAAGGCATGAGCACAATATATCCAGTGTTACAACTGCCTGCCATAGATGGTCAACCAATTTGACAAATACAGTGGATTCAGAAAGTATTCAGACCATTTGACTTCTGCACACTTTATCGTGTTGTAGATTTAGTTTTAAATTGATACATTTTGCCATGTTTACCCATTAATCTCCACTCAATAACTTAAAAAAAAAGTGAAAACATGCCTTCACACAAGTGTGCAAGTTTATCAAATGCACAACTTGAAATCTCTCATTTATAACTATCGAGACCTTTTGCTGTGACACTCCAAATCATGCCCATGTCCATACTGTTTGTTTTAATGATCCTTGAGATGTTTCTAGAACTTGACTGGGGACCCCTGTGGCAAACTTAATTGAATGGACTTTGCTTAGAGATGAACAAGTGTACATATTACAAGTGTATGTATTATAATGACTCATGATTCACAAAAAAATAAAGTCATGAAGTTCAAGAAACTCCCTGTAGACCTCCACTGTCAAATCGTGGTGAGGTACAGATCAGGGCACAATGATAAATCCATTTCTGAAGCTTTGAGAATTCCTCTCAGCACAATGGCTTCAATAATTGTGAAATGGAAGAAGTCTGGAACCACCAGGACTCTTTCTAGAGTTGACCATTTGGCCAAACCGAATAAACTGGGCAAGAAGGGTCTTCGTCAGAGAGGTGAGCAGCCACAACCCAATGGTCCCTAATAGACATTCAGAAGTCCTCTGCTGAGATAAGAGAACTTGTTGGATGGATGGCCACCACAGCAGCACCTCACCAATTAGGCATTTATGGCAGAGTGGAAGCCACTCTTTAGTAAAAGGCATATGACGGTATAAAGGACTTGGAGAACATAAGGTGAAAGACTCCCCTTATTGAACATTGAACTGTTTGCACTGAATTCCAAGAACAATGTCCAGTGAAGACCAGACACTCCTCATAATCTCACTAATACCCGCCGTATGGTGAAGCATGGTGGTGGTGGTAACATCATGTTATGGAGGTTCTTATCAACAGTAGGGACAGGGAGACTGCTCAGAATTGAGGGAAGGATGAATGTAGCCAAATACAGACAGGTCCTTGAAGAAAATCTGCTCCAGACTGGAGCTATGGTTCACCTTTCAGCACAACAATGACCCAAGGCATACAGCCAATATAATGGTGGAGGAGCTTCTGAACAAGTCTCTGGTTGCTCTTGAGTGGCCCAGAACATCTATGAGAAACCTGGAGATGGCAGTTTACAGACACTTCTTATCCAGTCTAACGGATCTGCCAGGAGGAATGGGATGTGTACAAAGTTTGTGGAGATTTACACCATAAGACTTGAAGCTCGAATTGCGGCCAACGGGGTTTCTACAAAGTACTGAATTTAGGGTCAGAATACTTCCATGAAAGAGAGATTTTTAAAAATTTATAATAAGTTTGCTAAGCTTTCTGAAAACATTTTTTTTTTTCACTTTATCATTATGGATGGGCGAAGTGGTGACTCCGAGGCTAGTGATCTGCGCCGGCAATCGAAGTTTCCCGTTTCGAATCCCGTAAACGCCTATTCCGTTGGGCTCTTGAGCAATGTCCTTAACCTGCAGATACGCTGGATTGGCACTCCAGCCACCGTAAAAACCTCACACTGTTCCAGTGTGGTGCTGAGGTGTCACCCGCAGCGTTCGGATCGTAATCCAGGTTGTTCCTCGTGTGGTGGGTGCGGCAACGCGCGATCAGCGCATGCTCCCAACCTCTCTCTCTCTCTCCTCTCTGTCATTCTGGGTTATTCGGGGTAGATTTTATGGGCCGAAATTGAAAAATATATCCATATAAAACTGAATCTACGTCACAATAAAGTGCACAGAAAGAGAAGGAGTCTGTACACTTTCTAAACCCACCATATCTATATATTTTTCGGTGAAAGACGCTACATATAACATAGGCAAACAATATTAACTCGCATAAAACGGCAGGAATGGCCGATTAAATACACATTCGCAAAACAGTCTCCATTCACCTAAATAGCATTAAGGGCACAGTACGCAAAATCAAGAATGAATCAACACTCAGTTAACCTGCAGAACCGAAAGCTACACGCCCAGCTGATGTTTTATGCAAATCGAGCAGCTGTTTTTCTTTTGCTTATTCAGCATTCATTTAGCATTCTATTTACGCACCTTCATGTGACTACGTGCGCGAGCAGGTCTTTTGACAAACTGCGCCCCTACAACCATATGATTCTTATTTTAGGCATTTATTTGATATTACGAACCAATCTGAGACGCATGCTTTTCGTTACTTTCGATTTCCTATTCCCAAGGTGGTGAGCAGCGCTTACCTTTTACTGCACCCTCGCCCCTCAACATGCGCAGCTGTTTCTGGAGCTCTGCACGGACCCTCGGCGCCTCCTCCACAGGATCTGTGGTGTAGCTGCTTGCCGCTTTCCCTTGTCCGTTATCCTTCTCCCCCTGTTCCTCTTCTTCCTCAGCTAAACCCACACTTGTCTTCTTTTTTTCGTCCACGGAACTCAGGTACTCGTGCATTGCCTTCAGCTCGCACTGGGAGATTTCCAGGCGCACTTTGAGTCCTTCGATCTCCTTGCCTTTACTTGCGATCTCGCGCTCGAAGTCTGCGAACCTACTTTCCACAAAAGCTGTCAGGTCGCCCAGCATCCCTTGCACTGCCGACTTCATTGTATCGAACTGTTCTTTAAAGCCAGCGAGAGGGACTGTGCCGGCCATCGTGTAGCGATTCTCCGCAAAAATAGCGGTTTGCAGCTTTCTCCACTTTCAAACTACCTCAGCGGGACCACGTGGAAAAAAAGACAATAAAAAAAGTGGCTGGAGCGGCTGGACTCGGCAGCGGGCGGGTAAGCTTGAGCCACGTGAGGGTGTAACCATGGTGACCATCAAGCGTGCTCTGCTGTACCGCCCCTCTGACTATGGTGGCTAATTTAGACCAAATTACATTTGTTATGCGTATCGGACAACTGAGATTGTTTTGACTATTGAAAACAATTAAACAAGTGCTAACAATACTTTACACATCATAAAAAAAGATTTAACTGAATCATATTTTTCCGCCCACCCCTCCGTCCCATGTTTTACTCAACATCGAGTGCGTTCTGTGAAGAATTTAAACAATAATAGATGTCCTTGCTTTATGAAACGTTTAAAAACAAGGCCATCCTTCTATCCATACATTATCCAACTCGCTAAATCCTAACTACAGGGTCACGGGAGTCTGCTGGAGCCAATCCCAGCCAACACAGGGCGCAAGGCAGGAAACAAACCCTGGGAAGGGTACCAGCTCACCGCAGGGCACGCACACACACAAACACCAAGCACACACTAGGGACAATTTAGAATCGCCAATACACCTAACCTGCATGTCTTTGGACTGTGGAAGGAAACTGGAGTACCCGGAGGAAACCCATGCAGACATGGGGGGAACATGCAAACTCCACACAGAGAAGACCTGGGAAGCGAACCTGGGTCTCCTAACTGCGAAGCAGCAGCGCTACCCATTGCGACACCGTGCCGCCCAAGGCCATCCTTTTCCTTGCTAATTCTTTTGGCTTCACAGCAAAACAAGCTTTATTCTCTAAATAATCATTCAACAAACTGCTATATAAGGGAAAAATGCTTTCACCTCTTTGCTCAGCAATGGGAGTCTCGTATGTTTGGGTTTTTATTATTTCTTGGGCTCCAAAAAATCAGTTGCCAATTTAGACAGATTATTTACTGTAGTTTGCCAAAAATCCCTGTGAAGAAATGCCTACTTATCACTAAAGCGAGTGCTATCTGTTTGAAAATATTCCTCAGCTGTCTAAATGCTGTTTGTCTGTTGTGCTAAATCGGCTATATGCCGATTTTATTGTTCACAGCCTGCAGCCAAGTCTTTGGTCCCCCATCAGGTCCCCTGATGGATGCTACTGATAGTAAATCAATGAACTGTGAACTGTGTCACTACTGACCTTACATATTATGATAGTTTAGGCTATCTTAATTACTTTGAAAGTCAATTATATCCATGGGGTGTATTTACTTTGTCACATACACTTTACACCCAGAGTAAAGGGGTCAATGTCACTTAACTCTGTAAAGGGTATTCTTTACAGAAAGGCACTACATAAAGTAAAAGGAAGGGTTGCTATCATGGTATTTTCCTTTCTAAAGGTTAAATTAAACGTGTAAAATGACAATAAATAGAGCTCATCATCATTCGTACAGCCTTTGTTGATTTTCATAAAGTGTATGACTCAGTTCATTAAGTTGCCCTGTGGGACATCCTGAGACCTTGTGGGACATCCTGAGACCTTGTGGGATCCCCTCAAAGTTGCTGGATGTAATGGCCAGCGTATACACCAGTACTGTTAGTGCTGTGTCCAGTGGAGGCAGAACTGGTGTTCTTCTCAGTTGATTCTGAGGTTCGTCAGGGGTTTGTTCTTGATCCTGTTTAATGCATGCATGGACTGGGTGTTGGGCAGGGTCATGGGGTCCAGTGGCTGTGGGGCATCTGTTGGTGAAGAAAGATTCACTGATCTTGACTTTGCTGACGATGCTGTGACCTTCGTGGAGTCAATGAAGGCTCTGATCGGGGCTCTCGAGAGACTGAGCGAGGAGTCTGAGGGTCTGGGCTTGCGAGTGGCCTGCATAAAAAAACCAACAGCCAGGCCTTTAATGACCTTTTGGACACAGCTATCATCAGTCTGTCTATTTGTGGAGAGAGTGTCAGTCTTGTTGGGGGCTCGGCAGTGACATTCAGGTCTCTGGTGACTCTTCCTATGAAGTTAGTAGATGGATTGGGAGAGCATAGGGGTGTCATGAGGTTGCTGGAAAGGGGTGTGTGGTGCTCCAGCTGTCTTTACAAAAGGACAAAGGTCCAAGTCTTTAGAGTCCTGTTGCTTCCTGGAGTGCTATATGGTTGCAAGACATGGATGTTATCCAGTAACCTCAGAGAAAGATTGAACTGCTTTGGTACTCTGTCTCTTCGGACACTCCTTGGGTATTTCTGGTTTGGCTTTGTGTTGCTCACGGAGTCCCGATTGAGACAAGTTACCTGCATTGTGAGGGAGCATCAGTTATGGCACTATGGCCATGAGTTGCGATTCCCCCAAGGGTGATCTGACTTGCAGGATCCTCATTGTTGAGAACCTGAGCAGCTGGACCAAACCATGGAGACACTCACGTAACACCTGGCTGTGGCAGAAAGATGGTCATTTCTGGAGGGTGGGGATGGACTGCATGTCTGCCTGAGGGGTCGCTGATCAGGATCCTAAGCGGTTTCGTCATGTGGTGGGTGTGGCAATGCACTGTACCGGTTCATGCTCCTCAACCAGACCTGGCCAGATCATCATTCTTGTGTGAGGCAACCCATAAAAATGAAAAAATCCAACACTTTAGAGTGGCACATAAGAAAAACGCATATTTATTAGTGACAAATAAGTACTAAGAAAAACAGAAATAAGCACCTGAGACGGACAAAACATATCAGTAGAAGGCACATCTTTCAGTGATATCTTGTCTCAAATCACCAAGATTTTCTGAAGTTCAGTTATGTTCAAGTGTTTAAACCAACTCTTTGCATCAAATGGGGTTTTCTAAATGAATCTGATAGTGTCTTTGAAGTACAGACAGCTGACTGAAGGGTTTGCCACATGTTTCACAGGCATATGGTTTCCTTCCAGAATGGACCTGCATATGCCGCTTCAGATTAGACAGCTGTTTGAAGGTGCTGCTGCAATGGGGGCAGCTGTACGGCTTCTCTCCTGTGTGAATTCGTTGGTGACTCTGGAGTATGTTCAGTTGTCTGAAGGCCTTCCCGCATTCAGAGCAGCTGTACGGTCTTTCCCCGGTGTGGATCCGTTGGTGCGCTTTTAGGTGAGACAACCGATTGAATGAACTTTTGCACACCGTGCAGCTGTATGGCCTCTCCCCAGTGTGGATCCTCTGGTGTTGTTTGAGGTGGCTCAATTGGTTAAATGCACTGTTACACTGGCCACAAACAAACGGCTTCTCACCTGTGTGGATTCTCTGGTGGTTCTTCAGTGTGCCTGACGTTTTGCACTTTTTTCCGCAATCGGAACACTGAAAGTTCTTTTTTCCCGTGCGAGTTCTCGCATCTGATTTCTCTGTTATTTTCCTATTTCCAAATCCACACAGTTGCTTTTTACGGTTGTTAAGCCAGTTTCCAAATTGCTCATCTAAACGGACTGTATCTACACCTTCCATGCAATTTATTTGTTCGTTTTCCATGAAAGGCAGACTTCCGTGTAAGGACCCTGGCATAATATGTTTACCTGGATCATTAGCAGAGAAGTGATCAGGGGTGCACACAAATTTAGTAGTCTGTGGCATAAAGGTTAAATCCATGCCATTATTTCCATAACTCTCCTCTTTGATTTGACCAGATCTGTAATCATAAGCTTCCACGTTACTAGGATCACATTGTTGGTGTGTGTCATCACTTTGCAGATCACCAGACTTCACATTCTCTTCTGAAGAGTGGCTGACCTGCACAAAGACATCACTCGTTTCCTTAAAAAGTTCATTCTCTGTGCTTCTCTTTACTGCAATGTTAAATTCTTGGCTGAAAGTCTCCACCGAGTTTGATTCTTCACTTTCAAAGAAAGACGCAGCTTCTGTTCCTGTGTAAGAAGAAATTCAGATATGTAAAGGTTTACAACTGGTGTACAAACTGTGATTTTTCTCAAGTAAAAAATAACAGCCTTTCCTGTATCCAATATGGATTCCCGTGCAGAACTCTGCTGAGATTTGGCATCATTCACCCTATCACCTAAAAAAGCCTGCCCATCCAACAAGGCATGACATGTTTTAAGGTCAGATTTATACGTAGTGACATGCTGGACACCTCCTCACAGCCCTCACAAGGCAAGGAAGCTTCCAGACCCTAAGAGACTCCCCATTAGTTCTTCACAAAGCCAGCCAAATGTTTTGGTCAAACAAAACAGAGAGAAGCTGCTATGTTGTGTTGCATCGCATTGTGTGACATTACAGGAAGAAGATGTGCACAGTGATACTTGAAATCTGCCAAAGATGCAACAAAGAGTTGCATCATGATAAGAAAAAGAAAATAAGTAAGCAATACTCAAAACAACCCTTAAGCTATGCCTAACAAAATATCTACAGGTGTGGCCTAAAGTATTTGCTCTGCTACAGTGTTTTCAGATAATGTATCAATTGTTAAATTATAAAATTATATTTTACTTACTTGCATTAGAAGAACACAAAAACACTGGGGGAAAAAGCCAACTCTAATGTTATTTCATACAGAACCCCTAAAAGGGTATTAACTAAATCATTGGCACTCATGATTTAATATTTGGTGGCACCCTCTTTGGAAAGGACAACTGCAGACAAGTGCTTCCAGTAGCAATTAATGAGTTTCTTGCACCTCCAAACTAGAATGTTTGACCACTCTTCTTCTGCAAAATACTGAAGGTCTTCCAGATGTGATGGGCACTCCAAAATTCCTTGGGAACCTTTGGATTTCATGGCAGTTTACATAGGTTTAAGACAACCCGTGCCATAACCTTTTTTGATCAGGTTATCAATGTGTTGAGTCATGGGATACAAGACCAATCCCTCTGGTGCAGGCTTTCGGCTGATGACATTATGGAAGAGGAAGTGGAAAGGATGTTGGAAGAATGGAGAAGCACTCTATAAGACAAAGTGCCAGGGGCAGCAAAGCAAACCCCAAAACATCAGTGGTCCACCTCTATGTTTGAGTGTTGGGATACAGTAGTTTTCTTTGAAGGCTTCATTTTTTCCCCATAAACATACCTATGATGTGCTTTAACAAAAAAAGGTTTATTTGGGTCTCATTTGTTCAGAGTACCTTTTCCCAGAAGAATTTTGGTTGGTTCAAATGTGTTTTGGCCACTCTAGTCTGGCTTTTTTATGTCCCTGTGTCAGAAGTGGGGTACTTTGTGGTCAGATAGTGCGAGTTGACATGGATGAACCTTGTGTTTGATGGTCAGTTAGGATCTGTTTGACAGTTGTTCATTGGTTTTTCCTCCATCATTCGTGCAATCCTTCACTGCAATCTTTCATAAATTTTTTGTTTCTGTTCATGTGCAGGAAGGTTGGCTGCAGTACCATGGACCTTAAACATCTCGGAAATGTTGTGTACAGTGGACCCAGAAACATGAAGGTCTCTGAGGTTGGACATGGAGCCATGTAATTATTTATACTTTTCTACAATTTTGTTTCTCACCTCTGCAGACAATCCTTTGCTTCTCTGTCTTTTTCTCTATGCTGATTGGGGTACACATGGAACACAAGCCAAATCATCTTTTCTCTGGTGATTTTTAAATTACTGGCACTTGTAACTTGTCACAGGTGATTTGGAATGACCTGCTTAAAAGATACAACTTCGATAAAGGGTAAATTATTTTATTGCTACCCTGTACAGGATTTCTGTATGAAATAAGATTAGATTTGGCCTTTTCACAGTTTCTTTGAGTTTTTTCAATACAAATAAATGAAATACATGTTAACATCGGTAATTTTGTAGCCTCATACATTTTTTGGAAGAATTGGTGCATTATCTGAAAAAACTGCAGCAGTGCCAATATTTTGGCCACAACTATAAAGCATGAGAAATTTGACAAACAAGAAGAGACCATTTAGACCATCAAGCTCATTGTTTTAGTTGCTAACACTGTCCAAGTATCTGCTCCAGATACTTCCCAAAGTTCGACAAGGCAACTGCAGGTCTTGGTAGTTTATTCCTAATTCTCACAACTGTTTCTCTATTATATTATTAAATCCTGCAATGAGACAAGACTTTTTTGAGATTTTTTCAAGTCCCGTAAGACTTTGCCCATGAGATTTTTTCAAGTCACGCCCTCCTCTCAACCATATTCAACCGCGCACACGACCCTCTCGCCTCTCATTAATGTGAATGCTTTTGTCAGACACAGTTCCTGTGCTCTCAGCTCTTATAAATTTTAACCTTTTCCTCATTTTAAGTTCCCAATTAAAGAAGATGTATTATGTCCAAATCTTATTGAAGAACTTCATCCTGAAGGGTTATCAACAGAATAAATGAGTACATAGGCAATGCTAGCACCAAGAGACAATGAAGTCAAATGAATTAACACCAAAAATGTTGATCGGTTACACCGCAAATTGGTTAAATGCGTATCAATAGACTATTCTGAAACAGTTGGTGGGCAATTGTGTGGAACACGAAAACATCAACTTACAATATCCCAAAGAATATCTACAACTGTTAACACCGTCCAGTCTTCCAACGAACTAATTACTGTAGAAAGAAGGATGTAACCAAGAAAGGTAATGTAGGAAATCTTCCATAGATAACATTAGACAACAAAGGAGATCTTGATATGCCATTCATATTAAAACATTAATAGTTTCCTGTTAGAATAGCCTTTGCAAAAGACAATTAACAAATCTCAGAGCTAAACATTCGAAAAAGTTGTTTTATTCAATAGAGAGAAAGAAACGAAATTCGATCACGGCAGTTATACGTTGTGTTGTCACAATGAAAGTCCAAACACAGAATCAAATTCAGTGAGATATTGATGAAAATTAAATAAAAAAAAATTGTTTCTACTGAAGTTTTACAGTAAAAGTGTAAGCTTAAAAAGTATGTGTGTGTTAATTTCAAAGCCAAACGGAACAAAATCGTATTATTCAATGAATCACTCTAACGCAACATGAAACATAATTTACTTTCAAATTATTACGTTTTACTATTTTTTAATATGGTTAATTACTCACTATAAATGTAAAATAGTTTGTTCTATTATGCATATGTAGCAATTCTCATGAAAATAAAAATCTTTTTAAATTGTACATCTGTGTACGAGAGCAGTAGAAACGTAAAGAAACGGGGGTTGGCGAACGAAGCGAGCAGGGGACAAAGGCCCCTAGTTTGTGTAAAGAATGATTTTCTGGTTTCAGTCCAGAAATAATATTTTATTTATACAACACCTTTCCCTTGCTCAAGGCGTACACATTTTTAGACAAGTGAGTGCACAACAAGTAACATGGATTTATTTACCTTGATCATGGATAGAGTAGTGTTCAGGGGCACAAGCAGAATTAGAGGTCTGCGAAATCAAGTGTGAAACTGCCCAGTCAGCTCCATAGCTCTCCTGTTTGATTGGACCAGACTTCTGTGCATGGGCTTTCACCTTATCAAAGTCACTTTGCTGTTCTTTGTTGTTAACTTGCCAGTGGCTCGACTTTGTACTGCCTTCAGAAGAGTGGCTTATATGCACCCGGAAATCTCTCTGTCCCTTCAGCTCTTGTTCTAAACTCCTTTCTCCTCGGATGCTGCATTTTGGGTAGAAAATGTCCTTGGAACTTGATCTTTCAGTTTCAAGGAGAGCTGTAGCTTCAGTGTCTGTGTGAAGGAAATTCAGACAAGGGTTCAATTTCAGTTTAAAACAGCAAAACAAACCTTAGCTCAAGTATTTAGAACAGTGTTGTTGCTTTTATATCAGATCAATCACTGTATGCAAATACGTATTACAGATTGTATATCTGGTTTCAAGTTTGTGGTCAGTTATGTGGCATCTTAAATGACACTGCAGTATCTGCTTTTCTCACAATTTGACTTGACTGCATTCGGATATCACTTCCAGGAAAACCATTTTGGTAATTTTGCTTGGGTAGTTTCTGATGTTAACAATGAATGGACAGGTTTCTGTCTAAGAAGAAAGAGCTGGGGCCAGATTGTCCATTATAAGTCAAGTCTAAGGAGGGCTGTGCGCTCTCCTCTGACTTGGAGAGTAGGTACTGTTGAACTCTGGACATTCGTGAGGCTCTATGAAGAAGATGGCTTTTTACAGGCAACTACAGACTCTCAAAGGAAGACAAAACAAGACAAGAGAGAAAGAAATGTACAGGCAGACAAACAAGGGGGCAGCAAGGGCAGTAGAAAGAGCCAAGACACAGGGTTTGCAGGGGGTGTCTGAAACATTGGACACAAAACAGGGAGAGTGAAGGATTTTTAGAATAGCAAACGCTAGGAACAGCAGATGAAAGATGGGCAAGGTGTGGTCTTGAACGAGCTTGACAGGATCAGGAAAAGATGGAAGTGGTATTTTCAAAAGCTGTTGAATGAAGAAAATCCAAGGGTAGTATTTTGAGATGGAGTCCCAAATGAAGGGCTGCAAACTTAACCAACTTTGTCTTATACTGCTATCCAAATCTTTAATATACATGTTAAAAATAGCAGTAGCCCTAACACTGCCCCTTGCTGGACACCACTCTTAACATCGGCCAGTTCTGATGAGGTTCCTCACACCATCACCCTTTGCCTCCTGTGTCTGAGCCAATTCTGCACCCATCTAGAAAACAGCACCCTGAACTCCAACTTCTTTTAGTTTAATGCCCATCCTTTCATGTGGCACCTTATCAAATGCTTTCTGGAAGTCAAGATAAATAATATCATAAGCTCCACTTTGATCAAATCATTTTGTTGCTTCCTTATAGAATGCCGGCATGTGAGTAAAACTTCCCTCTTCTGAACTCCTTGCCATGAGTTGCTCAGTATTTTCCTTAATAATTTCTTCTATTAATTTATCTGTTCTCTTTGCACGAATCATTCTTGTTTCTTTATTTTCTCCTGGTGCGAGTTTGAAGTTTTACTTTTGTTTTGGCTCCGTTTCCCTTTCAGCAGGTTAGTTATTTATGTTCTTTTTCCATCCTTATTTTGACACTGGCTTGATGCAGAGTTTGGATATCTACATAAGATTTTTCTTTCCATTTCTTCCTTTATTTTGGAAGCACATTGCATTGCTATTATGGCAGTTTTTTTTTTTTAAAAAGATCGTTTATGTGTCTGTTATGAATCCTTACAATATTAGGAAGAAAAATATTGAAGGCTGGGGTTCTGCTGCTCATTGAACTGGACAGCAATTAATTAATTTTGTCGGAGGTGGACTCCGATCAGATTCTTGAAACATCTCAAGGAGAATTCAAGGAAACAGGAGGCACCTGAGCACCATTTGGAGTGCCCCAGCAAACGATCTGAATACTTGTAGGAACGAGATTTTTCAGTTATCGATTTTTAATAAATCTGCAAACCTTTCTGAAAACATGTGGTCACTTTGTCATCATGGTTTATTAAGTGTGAATCACTTGTCAAAAACGGCAAATTTATCCATTTAAAATGCAACCCACAACGCAATAAATTGTGCAGAAAGTGACAGGGTCTGAATACGTCCTGAATCCTCTGTACTTTGCGACTATTCTATATTAGTGCTAATGTGATGAATTTATGAAATCAGTGAAAATTAAAAAAAAAAAAAGTTTTATCACAAAACTAGCAGTCATTTGTATTCTTATTACATTCTGTCATATGTCGTATGCATTGTGTGCAAACGCATCTTTTGACACTGTTGGACACTTCAGTGATGTTCCTGGAATCTTTGGATGTTTTGGGTCTTTCAGCATCACGCCCCTTCATCCAGGTGACCCAGATGGGATTGATCAGACCTCAGCTTTTGTCCAGTTGGCACACCATCTACTTGAACACACTTCTCTCCGCCGCTTCAGTGATCTTGCAGATCTCTCTCCTGTCTCTCATGCCCTTCAATGCCCAGGTGACTGAGGGCCTTAGTCAGAGAGGGGCTGCAAACCTCCAAAGGGATGAACCTGGCGCTAAACTAAGGTTGCCCTCCAAAAAATGCGGGTCTGCCATTGGGTGGAATCCTGGGTGAGACATGACAGGTACACTACGATTCTTCCAGTTATGCAAAAATTAGTCAGTTTACCAACAATGCAATACGGGAAAACACAATGAATTAATCGCTACATATTCAAATAGTATATGACGTTACTTTTAACACAGCCAAAAAGTAAAGGAGTAATTGCAAATCCAACACTGTCTGTGGCAGACAATCAAATATATTCTCCAAAAAGGCCTTAATGTATGGCAGTCCTAACACAAATAACGTAAGGGGGCTGCAGCCACTGCATCCTACACAATTATGGTCCAGAACCCCGTATATTTTGAATAATCTAAAATCTAGAAATACTACCAATATTGTTTTGCTAGCTTTAATACTCAAATTAAGGAAGCTAAGCGGATCCATTTTTTAACAAATTTATAGGCGTGATTAAGGAATTACGTATTTAAGGTGGAGTGGATCAAAAGGTTCAAACACCTCATCAGTATAAAGGACGAGCTGCCTAGGGACTTCAGACAATTAAATTACAAGGATCTGGAATATTAACTCAATTAAATTTTAACGTATCTTTGCCTACCTCCTGCGGCTGCATCTTGTCCCACGACGGGCACCGGTGTCACCTCATCCTCTTTTTTGCAAGCCGCCAGTCCCGGCTTGTCTTGCAGCGGAATCTTTTTCGTCTGATCTGCTTTTCTCTTTCTCTCCACTGGCAAGCAATCGGCTTCGGTGTCCTTCAAAGTCCGTACAGACAGGGCATTGATGCTCCCCTCCTTTACAGATATTAACTCGTCATTCACTAACTTGATACCTCTGCACGCAGGGTTCGAGATCGACTGCTCGTAACCCCGCTCCTTATTGTAGATTGTCAGGCACTGTCTCAGATATTCGATCTCTTTATCTTTGCCAGTAATTTCAAGCTGTAAGTGTGTGAACCGCTTGTTTACAAAGTCTGCAAAGTCGCACAGCACAGCATCCACTGCCGCCCTCAGCGAGGAGACCTGCTCTTTAAATACATTCACGTCCATTATCCGCAGGGTCTCTTACTGAGATTCTTCTTCTTCTTTTGTTATTTGACAGCTTAGATAATTTTGGTATATTCTTACTGAGATTCTATTAGTGTTTCGGCTTTAATACTTTCTTCTTGGTTGCGCTGGGAAACTGGAACTATTTCCGGTTATACAATTTATCAGAATAAAAGTCCTCTTTTTAAAACACGAATGAGGCTTGATTTGCTTACAATAGGTGTGGCCAACTTCGATCTTGGTGGGCGACGGTGACTGCAGGTTTTCGTTTTAACCATTTTCTTAATTGGTGACCAGTTTTTGGTGCTAATAAAGTTATTTTGTCTCAATTTAAATTGACTTTCTATTTAAGACTATGATCCCTTAATTGTTCCTCGTCAACCGAGAGAAATACAACAGTCCAAATTAAATGCTGGGTCACCAACAGGGTCGCCCCGTTTACTGAAATTATAAATTCCTGCAAAAATAACGTGCACGGCAGAGCAAAACGGAAACAAAGTTGCCGTCGGCTTTCTAAAGTTAGTGACAAGGCTTTGAAGAGCAGTGAAGCTTCGGGTAAGAAAAGGGCCGGCGCCACCATTAAGACAAATGCATTCACCTATAGGGCACAGATCATAAGGGTGTAGAAAGTCATCTTCTCGGGTTGGCGTTCTAAGAAGTTTGACCCAGGTCTTAAAATAACGTGGCACCATGAAAGAGCTCCAACCAGCAGGTTGCAAGACACCTCCTTCTGCGAGCGTCTTGCACTTATAATCCTTGGACGGGAACAGGTGGAGTCGCTTGCCCTCATTGCGCATCCTCTCGGAAATATGGGTGGAAAATGAGACAAAGCAGTCAGTGAAAGTGTCTCTTCGGTGTACTGAAGTGGTAGAGCTTACCTCTGACACGCCCGTAAGTTAACCCCCTGAAGTGTATGGTTGACATCATCCATCCATTATCCAACCCTATATATATCCTAACTACAGGTTCACTGGGGTCTGCTGAAGCCAGTCCCAGCCAACACAGGGCGCAAGGCAGGAAACAAACCCTGGGCAGGGCGCCAGCCCACCGCAGGGCACAAACATTGACACACACCAAGTACACACTAGGGAAAATGTAGCATCGCCAATGCACCTAACCTGCATGTCTTTGTTGGACTGTGGGAAGAAACCGGAGCACCCGGAGGAAACCCATGCTGACACGGGGAGAAAATACAAACAACATAAGAATCACAAATGTTTATTACAATCTTCTGCATGGCTTATTTCTGTGAAGCACTGACAAATAAATGATGACAACACCCAATTCATTTTAAAACTGAAAGTGGATGTCCGTCCCGTTATATTTGACTTGCGCTTTGTAGACCGCCAGCGGATTAAAGAGTCTGAAGATCCGTCAGGAGCCTTTACTTCATACTGCGACATCGAAGAATAAGCAAAAAGAAAAATAAAATAAAAAAGTTTGCTGTTTATTCTTCTCTCTGTTTTATACATTGGGAATCTTATCCTAATTTGAAAATAATGGGCTTCACTTTGTACTCCCCACTGTAACATGTCTCTGCATTTTTAAAGCTTAGTTTCTAATATTTGTCATGTGGGAATATAATCAGGCAGAAAGGGTTTGGGTCAGTTCTGAAATACTTCGTCATTACGGAGTGCACTTACTTTTTCTTAGGCATTTTACAGTAAAAGCTAACGAATATTAATTTTGCCGCAGCCTGCTGTCAAGTAACACGTTAACGGCTGCCGCTCCCTAAACCTCTGCAGCTCAGCCTGCTTTAGCGTTATTGTTACTGCATTGCCGTTTTATGCTCGTCCTGACACTTGTGGGGGATTTGCCCAATATGTTACTAGGCATTGCCTTGGTATGGTTGTGAAAAACGTGTATATTGATTTATAGACACGCAGTAATATTTGCGTAGGCATATAATTCAACTTTTTTATTTGAGAAGTTGATCACAAAATATCAGTGAACACATATTGGCAGATAGGACAAGCTATGACTTTTACATTCGGCAGAATTTTAATGCAGCTGATAAGCTACAAGAAATCATTGACAATTTTTTTTTAATGGGTACTGTACAATCGCCTTCATTTTTTTTCATTATAGTTCATCAACATATATTTGAATATGTCTTTGAACAAACTCAGCTATATGGTCAATTTTAATTGTTATGTTTACTGACGTTACTGATGGGTAACGACAACACACTATGAGGAAAGTGATTGACGAAAATGTACCTGACTGTCAGTACAGGATACGTTCTGAAAGCCTGGCACTTAATAACAAAATGAAAAATGTAACTATGGAATGCGATTGTTTTGTAAGGTGTTTAGAACAGTTATTAAACAGCACAGAATGCAGAGAAGTGCATCAACTGTCCAATTCAGTACCCACTGTTTCCCACTGGTAGAAATGTCAATCAAACCTTAAAATCAGTGATGTTTAAAGATCTGTGATTACACAAAAATTAATAGTAGAGCGGGTTCATCTCTACGGATCATTGCAAGGTCCAAACTTCATTCTTTTAGAAAAAATGCAATTACGAAGGCCTCTACTCGCAGGGAAAAATGTGGGGGTTGGTGGCAGAATTGGTACTCCAGCCACCATAAGAAAAACCTTTCACTGGTTCCATTCCGTCTGAACTAGTGTGGTGCTGAGGTATCACCCATTGCATGGCTGCATTCGGGTCTTAATCTGGGATCCTCGGTTGATTTGTCATGTGGTGGGTGCAGCAATGCGCTCTATCAGCGTATGCTCCTAACCTAACCTAGCGAGCACGCACCAGCAGGAGATCAGCTGCATTCCCTCAACGGAGAGCTCAAGATATACGCGGCATTATAGCGCATCTCCTCTGTGTTCTGACAGTCAGGGAAAGGAGTAAAGCCTCATTGTCTGAGTGGGCAAAAAATGTATACAATAATAAAAAAATAATAAAATTGTAATATAGAGGGTAATGGTACTGTATATATTGCTCTAAATGGTCACAAATTGCTCAGATTAGCGTTCATTTTTTGAGTTGAAGTATATTAAAAATCCCAACAGAATAACCAGGCAACAAGGCAGGCTGGATACCTTATCTCAGCTAAGTGAAGAAGCAGATGTGTTATGTAAGATTAGTTGTTAGAATCTGATCAAAGACTTTGCATTTAGTAAAAGCAAGAGAAAAAACTTCAAATATAAATGAACTGGAGCTACACCAAGATAAACATTATTTTCCATCTTACTGTAAGTTTTGTTTCATTAGGAAAAATAAAATCCTATTTTATGGTTTATAATTGTTTATATTTTGAATCAGATACACATGGGGGCACCAAAATCTTTTACGTGATTAGGACTTCTAAAGGTTCTAAAACAACCTTGGTGTTGCCTTAAATATACGTTGGTTTCTCAGTCAAGTTTTCTTTTATAAATGTCAACACCATCTACAGTGGATTGAAAGAGCTAGGACTCTATGAGTGAAGCATCTAATTTTGTTTTATTGAAACTCGTTTATCACATGGGACACTGCGCCTGTCAGAGTTAGTTAAATTTTGTTATACATCAGACACTGGAAGCCTCTGATGAATTATTTTCGTCCTTCCCAATCCTTAGCAGCGAAAAATAAACAGACATCATTGAACTTTGACAGTTTGTGTGACTTTTAAACAAAAGGCCATGAGATGTCACTAGAGAGGTATCAAATTTGTCAAAGCCTTAACACCATTTCCAACATAATTACTTCACATGTACTGATGCTCCATTAGGCTCCAATCAGCCCATCGCTATTTTTTCTCCTCCACTCATCCCCGGCGAGATTTGTACTCTTACACCTAACTCCAGCTCATCTGGGTAAGGCATAGACGTTCTTTTTATACTGGACACAGAGTACTTCAGGTACCAGGACATAGAGAGCACCCAAAAATAGAGATCATAAATCTTCTCAGAACCTTCTGGCAACACCCTCGGAACCCAATGGTTGTTGCATGACCCCACAATTCTCTGCATACCCTGTGGATATCGGAATGGGTACCGACATTCAGGCACTTTGTTTTCAAGCAAATCAGGAGAGCAAATAGAGCACATTTCCTCCACCTGTCTCTATGCACACCATACCCTGTCAGCCTCCTGGCCAAGGTTGGGGGTTATTTGCCTCTTCTTGTTCAAAACCAGGTAAGTAACCTCAACCCACTCTGGCCTGGACACAAAACAGATACCGTAGATAGATAGATAGATAGATAGATAGATAGATAGATAGATAGATAGATAGATAGATAGATAGATAGATGGAACAAACGGGGAAATTTGGCTTTTTACAGAAGCTCACTATATATATATACAGTGGTGTGAAAAACTATTTTCCCCCTTTCCTGATTTCTTATTCTTTTGCATGTTTGTCACACAAAATGTTTCTGATCATCAAACACATGTAACCATTAGTCAAATATAACACAAGTAAACACACAATGCAGTTTTTAAATGATGGTTTTTATTATTTAGGGAGACGATTGTTGTAGACGATTGTCGCGAATTCGCATCAAACCGCTTGCAGGCTGAATGCAGCCGAGGTGGCATGCGTATCCCGCCAATGCCGGTTGCTGCGTATTCGATACGTTCCAAGGATTGAATTGAAAGTGCTTCTGCTCCCATCTAGCGGTCTTAGTGGAAACTACAACCACCTGATTGAAGCGAGGTGGTGGCGTTTCCATGCACGTGGATTTTGGCTGCTCACTTCGCGAAATTGTCCATATCTGAGGTAAATTGCGCTAAGATAAAAATACATATAAGCTTATAGTTTTCTTCTATTGCTGATATTTCAGAATAGACTACATGTGACGAAAATTTCGGAAGTTAGACGCCGTTTTCGCTATGTCGCTTTTTCGCTACATTCGGCAATAATGGCTGCATATGAAAAATAATTGTATTTAGGTGCAATGTCAAGGAAAATTCGAATTCCTGTGCATAGATTTCAAATGCTTTGCATTTTGATCCTAGTTTATTTCTAGAATTAATGTAAAAATAGCATACTGAGATATAAATGTGATTTCTGCCGTTTATTTTGAGGCAGAACGAAATGAACACATCAACTTTCTATGGAAAGCAAGCTGGTGGACTTCAAATCAGGGTTCCACCAGTTGAAAGTGATGACAGCTGTCTCAGTGACAGTGAGGAGAGCGATGAAGACTACATACCTACACCATTATCACAAGGTGAGGTTTCTGAAGATGAAAGCAGCAGTAATGAGAGTACTGACAAAGAAAGCAGCAGTAATGAAGACTCTGACAGCAATCATGATGCACCTGCTAGCACCAGTGCTACTAGTGCAAGAAGGCGACCAGCTGCTACTGCAAGGAGAACACAGCAAAAGGTAGTGTGGAAGACGGTGCAACAACAGAATTCTGCAAAAGACATTCCAATTTGGCAAGCTGCTCTTCCAGATGCTGATGAAATCAGACTGCCAATTCAGTACTTCCGAGACTTTTTTGATGCTGATCTTTTGGATAGTATTGCACAACAAAGTAATCTGTATTGCACACAAAAAAATCCAAATAGTGCCCTCGAATTGGATCGAAAATGAATTGGAGCAGTTTACTGTAGTGTACATGAGTGTTGTACATTTACCAAGGTCAAGAATGTACTGGTCCAGTGAATGTCGAGTAGCACAGGTGGCTGATGTGATATCCAGAGACAGATGGGAACAAATTAAAAAAATCATTCATTTCAATGACAACAGCAACATGCCAGCCAACAATGATGGAAATTACGATAAGCTTTTCAAAATCAGGCCAATTATTGATTCACTTCTCCCAAAATTTCAGGGTCTCCCACAAGATCAAATGTTGTCTATTGATGAGCAAATGGTGCCATTCAAAGGTAGATCTAGTCTAAAGCAATATATCCCCAAGAAGCCATACAAATGGGGATACAAAATCTTTGTGCTTTGTGACACAAAAGGACTGGTGCATTCATTTGATATATTTGCAGGGAAAATAGATCCTGTGCCTGGAGAACCTAACATTGGTGCAAGTGGAAACATTGTGCTAAAGCTTGCACAAGTTATTCGTGGTGCTCTCAATCACTTACTGTATTTTGACAACTGTTTTTCTTCCTTGGACTTGTTTGTTGCCCTTGCAAACAAGGGAATACCAGCCCTTGGGACTGTGCAGTAAAGTCGCCTGCAAGGGTGCAATTTCAGCGTAGACACCGATATGAAGAAGAAGGGAAGAGGGACATTTGAAGAGAAAAAGGTTGTTGTAGTCAATGTAGAAATAAGAGCAGTAAAATGGTTTGAAAATACAGGGGTGATTGTTGCCAGCACTTTTGCCAGTGCCCAGCCTGTTTCTAATGTAGAAAGATGGGATAGAAAGTCGAAAAAGTGTCGATAGAATGTCCAAACATCATCAGCCTGTACAACAAGTTCATGGGTGGCGTTGATGCTCTTGATGCACTAATTGCATATTATTGCATCCACATAAGGTGAAAAAAGTACTATCATAGGTTCTTTTTTCATTTTGTTGATATGGCCATTGTAAACAGCTGGTTGTTGTATCGACGTGATTGTGATTCACTGGATGTTCCAAGAAAGAAGCAGAAGGATTTGCTTGCTTTTAGAACATCAATTGCACAGGCACTCTGCATGCAAGGCAAGGCTATGTCAAGGAAGAAGAGGGGGCGGCCTTCATCTGATGTTGAAAGGTATTTTGAAAAGAAGAAACATCGAGGTCCAGCTAAGGCTATTCCAACAATGGAAGTCCGTTCAGATGCTGTGGGTCACTGGCCAGTGGTTGAAAGTGGACGGCAATGCTGCAAACGCCCAAATTGTAAGGGCCAGATTGTAATAAAATGTTCAAAGTGCAATGTTCACCTGTGCCTCAACAAGAACAACATCTGCTTTAGAGAATTCCACGAGTAAGACTGTTTCTCCTCATGTGACTTTTTGTTAATTTCATGACATTCTACTGATTTTTTGGAAAATTTTTGTAATTTGGATTGTTGACTGGAGGAACTGAGCAATAACAGCATCAATAAAATAATCTACATACCTGAGAGTGGAAAATTTGTTTAATTACTATTATTCCCAATTATGCCTAATGTCGCTAATTTGCATCATACCTAAATTTATATCTAATATATGTGCTACATTCAAATTAACAATCTCCACTTAATTTAGCATCTAGTTGACAGCAAAAACACAAATAATTAATTTTTTTATACAATTGAAAATAAATTCAGGCAACAAGGGGTTAAATGTGTTTGATGATCAGAAACATTTTGTGTGACAAACATGCAAAAGAATAAGAAATCAGGAAAGGGGGCAAATAGTTTTTCACATCACTGTATATATATATATATATATATATATATAGTATATATACAGTATATATATAATGTAATAATTATATATATATAATTCAATGTCTGTCTGTCTGTACGTCTGTCCACTTTTCATAGGAGAACTACTTAATGGATTTAGATCTGTTTTTTTTCTATAATTTGCTTGAACATTCCAGTTGATTAGGCTGATAGTTTGCTTGAGGCACCATTTTTTTTGCATGAATCCTAGAGAGATGCAGTGGGCCGAGTGGAGGGGGCGGAGCCCTCATCACTCACATGCCATCCTCGGAGCAAACCTGACATCCGCTGAGCTAGCGAACGAGAGAACTACTTAATGGATTTAGATCGGGTTTGTTTCTAGAATTTGCTTGAACATTATGGTTGGTTTTGTGACTTTTCTCATCTCGCTAACAATCATAGTTCACTTGCAGGAGTGACATATTCACGCTATTCTAAAAGAGAGGCTGCAAGCCAAGGGGAGGTGAAAGTGTGATGTCAGGAGTGGGGAACCAGGTAGGGGCCTCCTCACTGTCCTGTTTCACTGCTATGTGGCTGGCTAGTATATATATATATATATATATATATATATATATATATATATATATATATATATATATATATATATATATATATATATATATATATATATATTAAAATTAAACAAAAAAAAAATATACAAGAAAAACTCATGACTTTTACAGTTCCAGTGAGCCATTATACAAGTGTATTACTGTTTGTATAAAGGAGCCCCAATGGCATTTCATCTAACACTTCTGCTGAGTGATTCCTTGTCTGAAAATCCTCAGTGTCAGTGTGCCAGAGAGAGGATGTGCAGAATTGTTCATAATGGCACTCAGTTTTGTTTTAATTCTCTTCTCCTTGTATACTTCCGGGGTGTCTAGAATGTGTTTCATACCTCAGTCTGCCATTTTGCTTAACTTGTTGATTTGGTGGGCCTCTCTTGAAGTGATGTTACCAACCCAGCACATCACAGAATTGAAAATCAAACTGGGCATCACAGAGTTGTAGAAGATGTGAAGGAGGTTACTAATCACATTAAACGAATTTAGTTCCCTTATATAAAAGAGCCTGCTTTGCCCTTTCTTATATATTTCCTCTATGTTACAGGTTTGGTCCAGCCTGCCTCAGATGTGGACCCCCAAGTACTTGTAACAATGGACCACCTCTATATCATCCCTTTGAATAGTCACTGGGCATGGAGACTCTTTGGTGTGGCAAAAGTCAATTCCCAGTTCAATGGTTTTGCTGATTTTAAGATGCAGACAGTTCTCTTTGCAATAAGAAACAGATGTCTCCACCTAACTCCTCTACTCTATTTCACCAACCCTCCTCATCAATACACCCCATAAGTTAAGAATCATCTGAGAATTTCTGCATGTGACATGACCTGGTGTTATATTTCTAGTCTGAGGTGTTCAGAGTGAAGAGAAAAGGAGACAGGCCTGTTCCTTGAGGTGCTTCAGTGTTGCTCACACAGTCTGCAGAGTTCATTATCAAGGACACCAAAGGTTCATTCACCTGCATATCTCTGAGTTTACCCCTTAACAGGGATGGTATTGAAGGTGCTGTAGAAATCAGAAAACTGAATCCTCACAGCGCAGCCAGCTTTGTTCAGGTGAGAATAAGCCTTGTGGAGCAGATGGATAATTAATTACTGTACATCCTCCACTCCAATCTTTGTCCAATAGGCACACTACAGGGGGTGCAAGTGGTCTACCACATGGACTCACATAGTCCAGAACCAGCCGCTCATAGGTCTTCATGATATGAGACATATGTCCCGGTGGTGTGTAGTTATGATGTGAAGAGATTCCTGCCTTCTTTGGAACAGGAACAATAAAGGATGTGTTCCACAGCAGCTGTACCTTCTCAAAACAAGGTGAAATGTTTGTCTTTTGTGCTAATTTCTTGACACAGCTGACACATTACCTTTTTTAAATGGTAAAAATGGAATAATCCATCCATCCATTTTCCTAACCCATTTATCCCTAGCAGGGTCATGGGGAAGCTGAAGCCTATCCCAGCAAGCATAAAACACAAGGCAGGAACAATCCCTGACACGGCACCAGTCCACCACAGGGTTAACACACACACACACACACACACGAACACACACACCCACACACACACAATAGGGACCAATTTTCCTAACCTGCATCCGTCCATCTATTTAACCTTCCTATCTTTGGACTCTGGGACGAAAAACAAAATGGATAACATGCAAACTTCAAACTTCACCCGTGTTCTTGTTCTGTTACCACTGTCTAAACCAAATTATTTATATGCTATATATATTTTAACTAACTTACTTCACTAAGTAAAAAACAATAGAATCATAAATATTATTATGAGAAACGTCCTGTAAATGACGTCAACGCCCAGCTCCGTTTTGAAACTGAAAGTGGATGTCCGCCTCGTTTTATTTCACCTGACTTTTGCTTCTGTGATCCATAAGAGGACTGAAGAGTCGGAAGATCCTCCTGGAATCGTTACTTACTGCGACCTGCAAAAATAAGAAAAAGACAAAAAGGTTTGTTGTTTCTGAAAGTCTTCACATGGCCCCGTGCTAGGATATAGCGGGCTGGAGAATAACTGACTAACTGAAAATCTTAATGTAAAGTATCAGGGCGCTGCACTTTTCGGACTCTGTACTTTTTTTTCTTTCAGTTTTAGCAAAGTTAAATATGGGAATACAGTGAAGCAAGACGGCTCATTGCGGAGTGCACCTCCCTTTTCTTAAACATTTTTATAGTAAAAGCCACTGAACGTTTACTTTGCTACACTGCTGTCCTGCAGCAAAGTAATAAACCGAATGCGGGTCTGCATGTTTAGTATTGTTACTGCATCGCCTGTTTATACTCATTCTGGGGTGTTTGGTTGTGGAAATTTATATATTTATTTCATGAAGTGGTAGAAGGCGCACAGGGACGTAATTCAACATTTTTGTTGAAGGAAATGACTTCGAACACATAAACATTGGGATGTGGAAGGAGCACAGTATGCGACCTTTATACAGAATGCTGTCCGAACTTAGTTAAACTTCATTAAAAGCAACCGAGGAATAGTTGCCGATCTTTTCTTATGAATTCAGTCGCATTAATTTGTGCAATTTCTCTTTCTTCGTCAACATTATGCACATTATTTAATTTGAACAATATTCTCAGTTTATTCGTGGTAGTATAGTATGCTGATTTTGTTATTGGCGACAAAGGAGACACGTTACCCATCAGATTTATATTTTAACTTATTTAAAGCGTATCCGTTAATTCCGTTAAATCTCTAAAAGCTGCGTTCATCGCGCACAAATAAGTCAAAGCTGCAGCCTGCAGTAAAGTTATTTTGCCCAGAATAGCGGAGCCCCGCCCTCCCACGTGTGTCTGCTGCAGCGGACCGAGACAGTTATTAGGTGTGTGAGCGAGCGTGCGTGAGGAGGTGAAGCGAAACGGTGGTCGTTACTGACGGTGAAACCGATCATCTATGAAAAGATCGAAACCTTAAGGAGCACGGAAAGTGGAGGAAGACAGGGCAGAGGTAGGATGATATCTTCGAGGTTTTTCACAGTTGCGAGCGGGGTGATGTTAACTTGAAACGGCCAAAGGAATATACTGTATATATATATATATATATATATATATATATATATATATATATATATAAAAAAAAAAAAAAACGGCGCATGCGGTGGCCACGGAAGCGTATTCGGCTTCACGTCAGCGTTTTTTGCTTTATAAATGAAATGTATGTTGCCACTAAAGTGCGTTGTATTGTATAGTTTTTATTGATTCCTACTCTACAGCGCAAAAAAAAATAATAAATAAAATTAAAAAAAAAATTCAGAAATCCACTAAACTCTTTTATCACCGGAAAACGTTATAGTCAGTGGCCTGTTGCTTTCCCACAATATAGTGTGTTTATACCATTCATTAATTTTGAGATTGTCGAGAGGTTTGTCTAGTTCCTCTACAGTAAGAATAACTGGCTGTGGTATTTGTAATGCACCAAAAATATCATTAGATTGTGTTCGTTTCTTTAAAATGAGTAGAATATAAGTACATATAGTATTTTCTACATGTGTGGGTTAAATTTTTATGTGCAATGATTTTTATCTCCATCTGTGTTGGTAATTTCTGTTATTGAATTGCGATCGTCCTGCTTGTGGATTTGTTGCACTAAAATCTTATTAGCCTTCTCTCGGTGTTCATAATAATGATGTTGTGATTTGAAAAATGAGCTTTTCCATTTCTTTTACTGTCAAGAGGTTAAATTCTGATGGCAAAACCGGCATCTTTCCCTATAAAGTGCCTCATTTGATGACCTGTCGTATTCTTGATCTATTCTGGTAATTTCGCTGATTACCTCTGATGCCTGTGTAGCGGCTTTAGAATGGCTGCTGGTGATTTGGAAGAAGACAGACACAGCAATACCCGAATTCTGCCGTTTATTCTACAAAAGCGTCATCCAGCTTTTTTCTACAAGACAAGCAGTAAAGGGCACAGTCAGCACATGTAACGTCAGGCGCTCTCGGTCTCCTGTAGCAAGCCAAACAATATACCAATGAGGTTGAATCTCCGCTAAACCAAACACTTTTAAAACCCATTTCTGCCGACCAAAAGGGACAACAGAACCTTAAAGCACATCGACAACCACATGGCGTGATGGTTCCATTCAGTTTCATACAGAAAACACTTATTTAAAACTTGTCAACTTATACAAGAGACGGATAGCGTTGAGAAGCGCCTTACCTGCAAAAGCGTCATCCAGCTTTTTGCCAGGAGTCTGCTGTACGTTACATGCGCGTCCCGTGGGTGTTGCATCAATTAAAGCGACCCCCCCGCTACAACAGACAAATAGGAACTATATACAACAGATACAATGATTACTTTCAAAAATAAACAAAATTTATAATATATATAAAACAGAAGAATTTCAGTATATATAAAAAAAAAAAGTTTTGAGAATGTTCACAATAAAACAAACTAACTCAGCCACACCTGCATGGTTTCCAAATTATTTTTGTGGGAAAGCTACAAAATAATCTGTCCTCTTAGATAAACCTTCAGAATTTCTGAAGTATTCCCGCAGAGACCTCTGAGGATGCATTTGTCTCTAAAAAATAAGCAATTTGCTTGGATATAAATTCTGTACAGTTTTAATCAGCTAATGGCAGGGCATTAAGATGCCAGCTACAATACGAGTGTATAGGGCATAGTGATTTTAAGCTCCATGATGGATATGATCGGACATAACAATCGTGTTATGATAGTGGGCAATAAATTATTATCAATAAAGAAATAAGCAATTCTTTGGTAACTGTGATGTACTGGTTAGAAGAGGAAATATGCTGTTGAGTTTGGATTTAAAAATCTCCATGGGTCTAATAAATGATGATCCATTACAAACTGTGTGATTATTTTTGCAGTATTAGATGTTATCGCTACTGTAATTGAAGACCTATCCAGGTCTGGATTTTAAAACACAGTTAAAGTCTCCAGCCATTATAACGTTTTGAGTGTTCATAGTAGGAACAGATGCAAATACATTTTGGATGAAATCTCTGTCATCCACATTAGATGCCTATATATTTATCAAAGTTACTTTAGATTTAAACAAATTACCCATCACCATAACATATTGCCCTTCATGATCGAATACTACAAATGAGATTGTTTTATGTATTAAAATTCCCACACCTCTAGTTTTCTTTGTATAGCTGGAGTGAAAGATTTGACCAATCCAATCTCTTTGCATTTAAAACTACTCCTTACTTATTAAGTGAGTTTTCTGTAAACATGCTATATAGCATTTAGGCGTGTTAGATGAGAAAACACCTTTTTTCTCATGATTGAGACCTTTAATGTTCCAGCTCACAAAGTTCAGTGATTGGTCAGGGAAACACTGCTTTTGAGGACATTTTGTAATCTTAAGTAAAGGTAGTATATTGTTTCATACAATAGCTTTAACCTTGGTATCATATTATTGCCATGCAGGTATTATGGCCAAGGAGCGTAATATGTTGGTGTTTACAGTTCTTGGGGTAAAAAAATAAATAAAAATAAGAAGTAACTTGATCCCCTCTCCCTTCCAAGCCCTCCCCCAATTTGCCTTCCAAAATGAGGTTAGACCACACTTCATGAAGTCCCAGTCCTCTGATGTACCTAGAGACAGAGCATGCCCAAAGCAGAACAAACCCCCAGCAGCAGCGTAGAATTGGTTTAAAATGGAGATATCTTATTATAATGGATTCGAAATACAATAAACCTTGGGTATGATGTTAAACAGTCCCCTTAGGAAAAAAAAAGTTACTTAATGGTTACCAAAATCTACATATTAAGTAGAATAAATTTCAATATAATAACTGGAAAAAAAGTTGTTTAAAAGGAAATAAAATGTACAATTACCACAATTGTTGCATTGGAGATGAACCAAATTGTAAGCAGAATATTCTTTGTATTTCCCGGACACAATATGACTCATGTTCATATTTTAGATGATGTTGGGATCAGTCTTTTTAGCTCTTTTTCTGCTTCTTCAGGAGAACTTTTTAGATAATGGCCATCAGTAATCACTTTCAATCTGGTTGGAATCCAGAGTCTGTATATGATTCCAACTCTGTGTAAATGTTGTGTAATGCTGTAGAGTGCAGGTTGTTTGGCAGCTGTTGAAGGGAAGAAGTCTGGAAAAATATGAATGTGGGTATTTTCAGATATAATCTTCTATTTCTGTCTAGGAAACATGATGTTTTCTTTAACCGTAGTTTATCGAATCAGACAATTGGGCTTCTCGGATTTGCATCATATAAACCACGTATGTGATAAGCGTTTGAGATCTCAGTGTCTGATTTAAAGTACTCCCCAATTATTTTAGAAAAAAATTAATCTATGAATTTCACTGGGTTTGGGTTTATAAGTTTCTTAGGGAGACCTTTGATTCTGATGTTGTTCTTTCTATATCTGTCTTCCAACACAGCTAATTTATCACTGAGCACTTTGCTTTTGGATTCTACCATGGTTGCTTTTTTATCAGTGGTGGATGTCTATTATTAAACTTCTTCAGTATGAGCTGTAAATGTTTGCTTAACTTCAGTTTGAAATTACTTGAGAACATTTAAACAATTGTGAGAGTAGTTCTTTTATCCCAACAAGCTCATCCATCCTATTCACCTCAACTGTCCAAAATAAATCTAGATTTAAATGTCCCAAAAGTCCTGCTCTCCACCATAATACTTGTAATTTATTCCATGTGTCTATAGCTGGCTCTTTGCATTAAGAAATACTTTCCAACATTTGTATGAAATCTACCCTCACCAAGTTTCCAACTGTATCCCTCTGTTCTTGTTGCAGAATTTATTTTAAAATTTAATGCGGATGTTGGGGCTGGGAATGGCATCACACATGAGTTGACGGCATTCTAGTAAAACATTCAGGAAATCAGGATGGATGTCTCCAGGAAAACTGTTTTTGTGCTTGTTTCATTGGAATAAATAGCAGTTGATAAAAACACAATGCGCTGTATTTTGCACATCCAATCACTGTAGCAACATGTCCGCAGGTAGAAGTTTGACAGTGCCGATTTATTGAGACACAAATCGACAGAAGTGGTAGTAAACAATTTAAACCTACAGCTCTAACTAAAGTTTGTCGTGTATGTTGCATTTTAGATTGACGTCATGATCAGAAGTTAGGCAAATTTGGGCTTGACAGACCAGCCACTAGTTTCAAAGTTGGAAATCTGACTTAAGGGGGCACTCCAGTTGCAAATTCCAACTAGGAACTCTGAAATAGTTCCCACTTTAAATGGAATGCAGTATAATTCCCTTCATAATTTTAAACACCTCAATCAATTCACCCCTCAATTTCTGCCTAAACTGTAAATGTTCAACTCCCTCAATCTCTCATCATATTGAAGTAGAAGGAAATTTTCATTAAACAATTGAAGATTATGAGATGACATGATTGAAGTGTTTGAAATTATTAAAGTTACTGTAGCACAGTGGATTAAGGCTCTTACTTTAAAATAAATTCTTCAAAAATAAAGATTATTTCCACTGTGTGTTTAAACCCAGTCACATTTTTATCTGTATTTTACCTGTAAACTTAAAGAACTTGGAGGCTGTAGTTCATGAAGAGCAACATACAAAAATTAATCAAATAAGTTGAAGCTGATTTAGAAACTTTTGTCAACTCAGGGTATGAAAATCCTCACAGAGAATTTACAAAATCCTCTTTATATGATGTACTCATACTGTGGTTAGTGATATTATAGCTCAAAGATTTATAAATAACCATTGAGTAATCTGTTAAATACTAATGCAGTGTTTGCTTTTTATCTGTCAAATAAAATTCTGAGTTCTGTGATTAATGACACTTTTTTGCTTTCCAAGCTCAGCAGTAAAATATAAAAATTTTGTATTCCAACAAATTACGTAACACTATTGAACAAACAAGTAACTCATTCAAACAAATTACGTAACGCATTTGAATCAATTATTTAAATTTTTTTCCTTCACTCTTATATCACTTGTATGGAGCCTGTTTTGTATGAATTAATTTGAACAGATTACTATTATTATTATAATTTTCCCCCTTGCTGTCCAGTTCTTATTACGGAGACCCGTATGGTTTTTCTGGCCTACAGTTCAATGAACTGTAAGTGAATTGTAAGGTGTGTGTTAAAATCAGTGAGGAACTAGTTTGAAGACCACCACGGTAAAAACGGTTATTTTGAGGAGTCCTGAAATGTGTTTGAAATGCTCGAGACATTACGACAATGGATTTATGGAATCTTCTCTGAGAATGTGTTATTCCGGAGTCAGTTGTGGAAACGTTAATAGAAGAAAAGGTAAGATTTAAAATCTAGTCGATAATGGCACTGAACAGCGTAGAATAGATGGAAACTATTGGCTGGGTAAACTCTTATGGTTCTGATTCATTAAACTGAATACCAGGAAATATAAATAGCTACTGAAAGAAGAAAAAAATGATAAGTAATCTGTTTGAGTGAGTTACTAATTCATTTGAAAGTTGTTTTTTTTTGTGGCTTGACACCTATGGGGCTCCGTACACAAACAACAGTAAGTAACAATAATAAATAAACATTTTCCTTTGTGTTTCTTTTAAGATGTCAGACAGCTCTATTCCAGAGCAGGAAGCAGAAGGGCTTCAGAAGCGTTTTAAAGATGTCGGACTTGACCCTGCCTATTGGCTTCCAAAATTGAAAGTAAAGCTGGGTATCATTTCTGTCCAAGCCTTACCATATGTGGGAAGAGAAGACTATGAAAAACTCTTACCATACTGCAAAGCAGATTGGGAGAAAAGAGCACTTAAAAGTGTATTTAATATAAAGGATGACAAGTCTGAAGTTGAAAAATTACAAAAGGAACGATTAGAGAAGGCCAAAAAAAGACAAGAGGAGAGCAGGTGTATGCTGACAGAACTTAGAGCGTTGTATGAGCAGGGCAAGGAACGGAGTGACCATGACGTAGAAGCCATAAAGCAGAAACTTCAGAGAGAACTTGAAATACCCCCTGAGTATTGGTCAACCTCAACTGTCCCATTGAAAGCTGTGATAGAAAATATGCAGAAACATCTGGACTGTATGGAGTCCTCACTTCAAAAGAGTGAGAACCTGTCAGATAGAGAGATTTTTAAGAATGCATCAGGCGGTCTTGCCTTAGAGGGAATTTACAAGACAAACAAACTTGAGGACCTTATGAATAAGAGGGAGCAATTGATAGATCTCCATCAGTCCTTCTCTCTTGCTGGACCACAAGATACTCAGATCTTTGAACAAGTTGAGGTTTCATCCCATGAATCAGAAGCCACTTTTGGAAAGGTGATGGAAAAAATGGGAAGAAGTATTGCTGCTGAAGTTAAAGGTGGTAGATGGGGTTTCAGCTTAGATGTGCAGCTACAGCAAAAAACATCTTCAGAATTTACAGGGGCAAGTAATTCATTGACAGAGAAGAGCTACATCTGCACCACAAAATATAATTACATTCCACTCGCCTCATACTTTATTAACAAATCAGATCTGACTCTAACAAAAGCAGCACTTGATGAGCTCAAAAAGATTGAAATGCTTGTAATGAATACCAATGACAAAGAGCTTCAATTGAAAGAGATGCAAACATTTTTTGACAGATTTGGAAGTCATGCAAACCAAGGCCCTCTTCATTTTGGAGGTATATACTGGTGGAAGGCCTCCTGTGAAGGATTTCACTCTCAAGAAACTGAAGAGGTGAGAAGGATTGTATCAGAGTCATTAAATTCTTACATTGGTGCCAGTTACAGTGGATTTGGCTTAAATGTTTCAGCAGGAGGTGGCATAGAGATGTCATCTTCAGAAGAATCAGTTACTGGAAAGACAAAGGACATTCTGAAAAGTAAAATTCAACTTACAGTGTCAAAAACTGGTGGCCCAGAAGCAGCTGATCAGCTTTTACAATGGAAAACTGGACTGACATCCAGCAGCAAGACTTGGTCTGTCATTGACAGAGGACAGCATTTGGTGCCAGTGTGGGAAATAATCTTGTCTAGTCATAGTACAGAATTTAGAAATGTACAAACAGTTGCAGATTGTCTTGCTAAAGGATATGAAACTTTATCTGGATTAAAGACAAGTGATTTAACTGGTGCAGAGCTGGGCATCATCTTCAAAGAAGTTCAAGAGGTCTTGAGTACCATTAAGTCATGGAATGCCTCTGACCCTGAGCAGCACTTGATACAGCTATCAGAACTGAAAATTAACCTGATTGACAAAACAAAGAGCTGTAAGGTGTGGATCAATGAATGTCTTTCAGACCCTTCACTGCAGGGTTTTTTATATTCTATTGTGTCAACACATAAGACATCACCAAATAAAAACAGCGCATACATAAAATCACAGATGCGCTTGCTTCTCCTTCCAGATATTGAGGAATCAGAGAGCTTTCTGGAAAGAGTTTTCATTATGACCTGGCTGAATGAATCAAGACGGGAAATAAAGAAGGAAGAGTCTGTGAAAAATGTGTCTCAACTTTGCAATATTTTACAGCTAGCAAAAATGGAAATTCAAAATACTTCTCCTCTGAAAGACTTGCAGGAAGTGAAGGTAAAACTGACCAGTGAAATAGCATTTTCAGTTTTTATGTTATGTAAACATTTTAGGGAGATGAAGCAAATGGAGGAGTTATCATTGCTACTGTCCATTGTGACAGTTGTGGGATATTCGGACACAGCTAACACATTTCAGTCAGTTCTTGATTATCCAGAAATCATCTTCTTTCATGATGAGCTTAACAAAGCAATGGAAAAGTATTCATCTTTAAGAAGGGAAAGCATCTTAAAATCACAGGCCTTTGTGATCATCACTGGCATCACAGTAACAAATAGATTAACAAGAGTGACTCCTGAAGTGAAGAAGAAACGTCTGTCGTTCCTGGAGTCAAATTTAAAGGATGTCTTGCTTGAGGATATTGGAAACCTTCTACAAGAATTCAGTGAGGGGCTTATTGTCTGGAACAAATTAGAGGACCAGCTTCACTCCATAATGAATGGAACCTACCAGAAAAATACTAAAGACGAAAGTGCAGAGTACGTCAAGACAAAATTAGGGACTGTTTTGAAGAGGAGACCACGTTCAAAGAGTGAAAGAAATGAATCTGAACCAGTGATGCCTCCACTCACAGACTCGCCGTGCTGTAATGTGATTGAACGGCTGCAGCTGAAGCCTTTTTTTCCAAAGAAGCTGACAATGTCTGATGTTTTGTTGATTGACAAATTCTCTCTGTACGAGTCTCAACCATCCTCGGACCATGACATTCCTTTTTGCTTTCTCCAGAAACTTCTCATGATTGATTACAAAGCAAGACAAATTGTATTTAAAACAACAAATGCAGAAACTGAATCTTCTGAAAGTAATGTTCAGACAACTAATGCAATCAGTCTGGAAGACTTTTTGGGTGCCACTGACATTTTTAACGATAATACCGATTGCAGTGTCAAACCAGCAAGCCTTCACTTCATGGATGTCCAGATGGCTGTCTATCACTGCTCTGACATGTTTCTCTGGCAGTACATCACATCCAAGCTCTCGATTTGCCAGTTTGCTCTTCCATTGTTAGTGCCCAATCCGTCCACTACAAAGATTGAATTGCCAATATGGTCCTTTAGACCACTGAAAAGGAGTTGGAAATGTGCAGATACACTCAGCAACCAAAGTGCTCCCCTGAAGAGCTTCACTGCTAACATCTGTAGCACACCAGTGCCTATGGTGACATTCATGCGGTTTGGCCGTTGCACTTCATCAAAGTCCCAGATCATGAATGGTTTATTAAACCATCAAAAGCATGACACTTTTTATCACAGGGATTGCAAAGGAAGCAGTAATGAGAGTCTGCTAATGGATGGGGTTGTAGAGATCTCATGGTACTGTCCAGCTGGAAATAAGGATGACCAGTTTAATGAGTGTATTGCATTTACAAATCTCCGAGGGGATGCACGAAAACATGACAAGCAAGTCCAGTTTCTTTTAGAAACTTCAAGCATCAATGTTGTTGTTCTGATGGAAGATTATCTGGATTCAATAGGTAAAGAAATATTAACACAGCTTGTGCAATCTCCAAATCCTCTAATCTGCTTGTATGCAGATAAAACAAACCTTGCAAAAGGAAATCACAAGACCAAAGTGAAATTAGCTCTGAGGAATCGAAATCAGTCTGAACTTATTTAAGAACTAGCAGAGTGCATTCAGGGCCTTCTGACAAAATCCAATGTGAAATTCAGCATTGAACAGGGTGCTGATGTTGGTAGAAGATTTAATTTTTTAGTAGATGAAGATGACAAAGATTGCACTGCCGCTAAAAAGATGGCAGAAACTGCAGTGAAGCCATTAAGAGAGATGTCACTGTCAGATGCTAAAGAAAAGTTCATTCCACTTCAAGGGAATTTATGGCACAACTGGTGTAAAAAAAATAAAGAAACCAATCACCTACGGGCAAATGAAAATCGAACCATTGAGCAACAAAGAGGTGACATTGAAATGGAAAAAAATCATCTTCGAAAAGAACAGTATAAGAGAGCTTTTCCACTAAATAATGTAATGAGGGAATTTATTAACAATCTCAACACTCAATCCACAATAAGACAAAAGTTCTTCCTGGCATGGTTAGGACAAATTCTTAATGATTTAACATCAAGAAAACTTCAAACACTGGAGGAAAAGCATTCAGAATTATGTGCAAAAATGGAAGAGCAAAAGCGAAAGAGGCAAAATACACAAGTCATCAAAAAAGAAATTGAGGTATCTTCAGGTAGACTTGCGGCTTCCACTTTGGGTTTGGAACATCTCCTTCGAGAAGTTGGTCAGATCTATGAGACGTTGGCATCCCAACATATGAAAAATGAAATGTTTCTGTGTCTACCACAACTTGCTGCTGACCTCATGATTTCTGGGCATTCCATTGAACTGATGGATGGAGACGCTTCTCATGTTTCTATTACCTGGGTGAGTTCAGTCCTTGAACAGGTTATTGCTAAGCTGGGAGACAAAAGAGTTTTTGTTCTTTCTGTTTTAGGAATTCAGAGCACTGGGAAGTCAACTTTGCTGAATGCAATGTTTGGTCTTCAGTTTGCTGTGAGTGCTGGTCGTTGCACCAGAGGAGCCTTCATGCAGCTACTTAAAGTCAAGCATGAAAATAATGAACTCAACTTTGACTATGTGCTGGTGGTCGACACTGAAGGACTTAAAGCTTTAGAGCTCGGAGACAAAGCTACTCTGAAACATGACAATGAGCTTGCAACATTCGTAATTGGCATTGGCCAGCTGACTCTGATCAATATATTTGGGGAGAACCCTTCTGACATGCAGGATATTCTTGAAATATCAGTGCAGGCCTTTATGAGGATGAAAAAAGTTAAACTGTCTCCAAGCTGTATTTTTATTCATCAGAATGTTGGAGAAATAACAGCAGGAGAAAAGAATGTGGAAGGAAGGAGGCGGCTACTGGAGAGGCTCGATTTCATGACGCAAACTGCAGCAAAACAGGAGATGTGTGATATCTCACGATTTACAGAGGTCATCAAGTTTGACATCAACAGGCACGTCCACTATTTCAGTCACCTTTGGGAAGGAAACCCTCCAATGGCCCCGCCAAACCCAAGATACAGTGAAAATATTCAGAAATTGAAGCAATCTCTATTTTCTGAAGAAATGCAAGAGGGGATTATAAAGATTTCAGAATTTAAAACCCGCATGGAGGACCTCTGGTCTGCTCTTCTGGATGAGGACTTTGTCTTCAGTTTCAAGAATACATTGGAGATTGCGGCGTATAGGAAGGTGGAGGAGAAGTATGCAGACTGGAGCTGGCGGCTGAGGAGCCACATGCTTGAGATTGAGAACGAGCTTCGCAACAGCATTGAAAATGAAACAGTTCAAGATATGGGAGATTTCAAATTGGATGAAAAAATTCAGGTGATATATGAAGCAATTACAAAGGAGGTGAATGATTACTTCGCTAAAGAAAAAGATAAAGAATTAAAAATTCAGTGGAAAGCAAAACCTGAACTTGGTTTGAAGGATCTCCAATCAGAGCTTGTCAAAGGGACTGAAAGGAAATTAACTGATTTCATTAAAATGAAGCAGGGTCTGAAAAAAGTAGAAGAGCAGAAAGGAAAGTACGAGTCGGAGCTGATGAAGAGCAGCCAGGTTTTGGCACAAGACCTTAAAGGTAAAAATTTGACATTACAAGAACTAGAAAATGCCTTTCAGAAGATGTGGACTCTGTGGGTGACTCGAGTGAAATCAGAGATGCCCGATGTTCAGCCACCCAACATAAAGGCCCATGCTGATGCGGTTTTGTTGGAAACGTTTGAAAGGAAACTAATTGACTCCTGCAAACAGAGCAAGTCTTACATCAGAATCCTTTACGTTGATGATTTTTCCTTATATCTACAAATGGAGAAAAGATTAAAGATGTGGGAGTATTCCATAGTCCAGCAGGATCAGCTCTGTATTAGAAACCTCACCAGCAGCATAATACAGGACATTAATGACTACATTAAAGAAAAGGAGGCAGCCAGAGTCGATTACAATAAAAGCTTTATGTATGAAATCGTCAACACAATTGTAAAAGCAGTAAACAAATGTAAGTGTAACCAAAATAGGTTTAAAATTAAAAAGGAATACGCAATTGACATAGCGTTGCATTTAAGAGGTGATGTCATACGGCGATTTCAAAAGATGAACCGTGTATTTCAGAAGGTTAACAATCCTCTGGAATATCTAGAAAATAAAAAAGAAGACTACTTTGGGCGTTTTCAGATATACTGCAGCGGGGCGAGCGCAGCTACTGTGCTAGCAGACTGCGTCACTCGAGAACTAAAAAAAGCCATCCGTCAGGAAGTCTACAATAAAAGTTCTGCACTACTAGCTACAGAAATACGATGTGGTGATCAAGCGTTAAATGGAAATAAATCCAAGCTTGAGAATCACATCTTACTGTCTCTTTTAGAAAATCTAGATTTTAGAAGATGTGAGCAGTACATTGATAACCCAAAGGCATATTATGAGGCGTTTATTAAAGAACGAGAAGAGGCCTATTTTTCAAGCCGAAATCCTAGACTTTTTCGTATATGCACAGAAAAACTTGAAAACATCAAGAGTAGCGTTTCTTTGGCCATTTCTAAATCAGCTGCTTATTTTGGAAATACTCGTACAAAAGCAACTGCTTGGATAGAAAGGTTTTGCAAAGAACTTAAAAATGAAATAGTTTTCTCTATTAATAATGTACGAGGCTTCGAAGGTCAGGATATTCAGAACATGAATTTCTTTAAAGAAAGCATCAATGACTTACTAAATAGTACATATTTAGAATTTAAGGAAGAGTTTAGTGGCAAGACCCCTCTTGATAGAAAGCTGTTTAGGTCTCAGCCTCATGAGGAATTGTTCAAACAGTGTTGTGGTTGTTGTAAAACGTGTCCTTTGTGTTCTGCCATGTGTATAAACACAATGCCAACCCATGAAGGTGACGATCACTGTGCTCAGTTCCATCGGCCCCAGACAATTCGTGGTATAAAATGGTACAAAACTGACCGACTTGTGACTGATATTTGCTCAAGTCTTGTCGCCAGTGACTGTCTTCTAGTGCTTTCAGAAGACAACAAAATTCCTTACAGAGATTATCGGCAGGCAGGTCCCGAGTACGCCTGTTGGTCCATCACACCAGATAAGTCATTGCAGCCATTCTGGAAGTGGTTTGTATGTCACTTTAAAGAAGACTTGGAGAAGAAATACAACGGGTGCTTAACTGACATCCCTGATCATTGGAAAACCATTACAAAGGAGAATGTCATTGAAGCACTGAAGAAATAGTGGGGAATGATTGAAAATTTTATAAGAATGAAAAATAAATTATAACACAAATTAATCTTAATTTTGGGTGAATGACCTCATCCCAACCTACGAGTGAGTTCAGTCACTTTAAATTCACAAGCAGTTACTGGTCCTATGCTGTAAATCTAATTTGGACTAAAGTGTATTTTGCTTCAGTATTTATCTCTACTGCCTAACAGCATCACTCTGGGTGATCTCTGCACATTCACTCTGTGTCTGTGGTTAACTTTTTCCTCCCCATCCCAAAAGTGTGTTGTTTAGGTTCATCGTCAGCTCTGAGCTGGTCCAGTTATGGATATTTGCTTGAGTGTGCCTTGTGATGGACTGACACCGTCTCCAGGGTTGGTTCCCACTTTACCTCAAGATCCTTCATTCTACATGTTTGCAAGTGGTATTATTATAAAAAATATATTTAGATGACCAAAACTCTTCTTCAAGTTTAATACAATCATTTATTTTGTCCATCATTATATTCTGCTTTTTATTGTATATGCAATAATTTCTGCATTGTTTCATAATCTAATAAAATTATTTCAGCATGACATCCTCTGCTGTTACTGTCTCATGAGTGTTTTTCTTACTTAAATGTCATTTAACGCCACCACCACCTACTTAATGCTACAACATTGATGGACTGAAAGCCAGGAGTCTACGTGACCATCATCATCAAGTCCTTCTATGAAAACCCTAAATACAAAGAGGACTGTTTGATTTATGTTAGGTAGATTGCCCAGAGGGGATTGGGCGGTCTCGTGGTCTGGAATCCCTACAGATTTTTTATTTTTTTCTCCAACCTCTGGAGTTTTTTTTTTGTTTTGTTTGTTTTTTCTGTCCGCCCTGGCCATCAGACCTTACTTATTCTATGTTAATTAATGTTGACTTATGTTTATTTTTTATTGTGTCTTCTATTTTTCTATTCTTCATTTTGTAAAGCACTTTGAGATATATTTTTTGTATGAAAATGTGCTATATAAATAAATGTTGTTGTTGTTAACCAAAGTACAGGGTGGGCCATTTATATGGATACACCTTAATAAATTGGGAATGGTTGGTGATATTAACTTCCTGTTTGTGGCACATTAGTATATTTAAGGGGGAAAACTTTTCAAGATGGGTGGTGACCATGGTGGCCATTTTGAAGTCGGCCATTTTGGATCCAACTTTTGTTTTTTCAATAGGAAGAGGGTCATGTGACACATCAAACCTAGTGGGAATTTCACAAGAAAAACAATGGTGTGCTTGGTTTTAACGTAACTTTATTCTTTCATGAGTTATTTACAAGTTTCTGACCACTTATAAAATGTGTTCAATGTGCTGCCCATTGTGTTGGATTGTCAATGCAACCCTCTTCTCCCACTCTTCACACACTGATAGCGACACCGCAGGAGAAATGCCAGCACAGGCATCCAGTATCCGTAGTTTCAGGTGCTGCACATCTAGTATCTTCACAGCATAGACAATTGCCTTCAGATGACCCCAAAGATAAAAGCCTAAGGGGGTCAGATCGGGAGACCATGGGGGCAATTCAACTGGCCCACGACGACCAATCCACTTTCCAGGAAACTGTTCATCTAGGAATACTCGGACCGGACACCCATAATGTGGTGGTGCACCATCTTGCTGGAAAAACTCGGGGAACGTGCCAGTTTCAGTGCATAAAGAGGGAAACACATCATCATGTAGCAATTTCGCATATCCAGTGGCCTTGAGGTTTCCATTGATGAAGAATGGCCCCACTATCTTTGTACCCCATATACCACACCATACCATCAATTTTTTTGTTCCAACAGTCTTGGAGGGATCTATCCAATGTGGGTTATTGTCAGACCAATAGCGGGGTTTTGTTTGTTAACTTCACCATTCACATAAAAGTTTGCCTCATCACTGAACAAAATCTTCTGCGTAAACTGAGGGTCCTGTTCCAATTTTTGTTTTCCCCATTCTGCAAATTCAGTGCGCCTATCTGGGTCATCCTCGTTGAGATGCTGCAGTAGCTGGAGTTTGTAAGGGTGCCATTTGTGAGTAGCTAATATCCGCCGAAGGGATGTTTGACTAATGCCACTCTCCAGTGACATGCGGCGAGTGCTACGCTGTGGGCTCTTGCTGAATAAAGCTAGGACAGCCACTGATGTTTCTTCATTAGTGACAGTTTTCATGCGTCCACATTTTGGCAAATCCAACACTGAACCAGTTTCACGAAACTTAGCAAGCAGTTTGCTAACTGTAGCATGGGAGATGGGTGGTCTCGTAGGGTGTCTTGCATTGAAATCTGCTGCAATGACCTGGTTACTGCGTTCACCAGACATCAACACAATTTCTATCCGCTCCTCACTTGTTAACCTCTGCGACATGTCAATGGCTGTACACAAAGAGAAACTTGTAAATAACTGATGAAAGAATAAAGAAACCTCAAGGCCACTGTATATGCGAAATTGCTACATGATGATGTGTTTCCCTCTTTAGGCACTGAAGCTGGCACATTCCCTGAGTTTTTCCAGCAAGATGGTGCACCACCACCAACTTGTAAATAACTCATGAAAGAATAAAGTTACATTAAAACCAAGCACACCATTGTTTTTCTTGTGAAATTCCCAATAAGTTTGATGTGTCACATGACCCTCTTCCTATTCAAAAAACAAAAGTTGGATCCAAGATGGCCGACTTCAAAATGGCCACCATGGTCACCACCCATCTTGAAAAGTTTTCCCCCTCACATATACTAATGTGCCACAAACAGGAAGTTAATATCATCAACCATTCTCATTTTATTAAGGTGTATCCATATAAATGGCCCACCCTGTATAATTAATATTATTGTTTCGGTTTGCATGTATAAAGTGGAATAGTTTCATTTTCAATTAAACTTAAACCCATTAAATTCACTTGGTCAGTCACGACATTATATGATAGACTCTAATGTAAAATTATACTGCTGCAGTGCCCAGTAGTGTGTAATGTAAATGAATGCCCATTAAGATAAAAAAAAAGCACAACACTGTTCACAGGCCCAGACACAAGCTAGAGCTTTATGTTTGTCCACAGAGTATTTTTGTTCAGCTGGACTTAGAGCCCAGGAGGTGAAGCCAATGGGTCATTCTCCACCATTCTGTAACTGGAACAGCGCTGCTCCTAGAACTATGCTGGAAACTTTACAGAAGACAAAAAGTGAGTTAGGAGGAGATGTGAGCTGTACCTTCGAGATGGGCAACTTCTGAGCAGGTGGGAGTCCAGGACCAAGGTACATCCTTCTTCAGCAGTTGATGTAGTGGGGCTGTGAAGGTGGAGTACTGCAGCAGAAATTCAAGATAGTATGTGGTCTTTTCCAGAAGTGAGGGCGTCTGTGCTACATTTGTGGGCTTGGAGATGTGCTGGACTGCTTCCACATGAGATTGGAGTGCAAAGAGGCCATCATTGGCAGTCAGACAAAATCCCACAAACTTAATGGAAGGAACTGATAAAACCCTTTTATCATCATTTGATGTGAGGTGATGAGTAGACAATGATGAATAGACTCTGCGTAGGAATTCATCATGGGCAGCTGGGGTTGGACCATGCACAACACTGTCATCCATATAGATAACCACCCCAGAAGTCCTGGCAAAGATAGTAGACATTGTTATATATCTGCACTGTGATATTAATTGCAGGGTTCGATTATGCAGCCATGTGCGGTAGGTCTGTTGTTTGGTGAGATGAGCTTGATTACTTTGGTCTGGGTAAAAAAAGGAAGGAGAGCAACCAATAAAAAGGTTTTGAAGTTGTTGCACTTACTAGCTGTCAGCGTCTCTCTTTCCTAGACATAAAATTTGGCGACGAGAATGGCTGAGTTTTCCCTTTCACCACCGCCTCCCTTCCTGCTTTTACCCGGTGAGCCTCCGATTCCGTGGACTCGTTGGCTACAATCCTTTGAAGTCTATCTCACTGCCTTGGGGCTTGAGGATGTTTCGGCCGCTCGCAAAAGGGCGCTACTCGTTCATTGCTTGGGAGCGGAAGAGCAGCTAGTGCTTGGGACTTTGGGACTAGCTGACACATACGATACTGCAGTTACACTTTTGAATGCCCACTTCTCTGCCCCACAAAGTGCTCTACTACGGAGATTTATTTTCAGACAGCGCCGTCAGCTTCCTGGGGAGACTATGCATCAGTATGTCGCAAACTTAAGAGGACTAGCTAGCTCATGCAAGTTCGGGGCATTACAAGAGGAAATGATCCGCGACCAGCTAATCGAATGCACCAGCAATGATAAAGTTCGCGAAAGACTTTTGCTTGAAAGGGATGATTTGACATTACCAAATGCAGTCGCAATAGCATTCAGCGTGGAATCTGCAGCTGTTTGTGCGGCGGAGCTTTCGAAACGCTTTGCTTCTGCCTCCCCATCAGACAGTTACACGCAGCACTCGCAGACGGACGATTCCGCAGCATCCGAAGTCAACGCAACAGACCGAGAACAGACAGTGCAGTTTGTGCAGCGCAGGCGTTCAGGACAATTTCAGCAGCACTGTGGAAACTGTGGATCACGATCACACGCGACCAGAGCTCAAAGCTGCCCAGCACGCGGTCAGACCTGTCGTAGCTGTGGTAAACAGAACCACTTTGCTAAGGTATGTCGTTCTTCTCCAATCAGTGCGCACGGACAGACTGCAACTATAATTCACAATGTGATTTCAGGACCAGCAGCTTTCAAGTCATGCACAGTTAGTTTAAATGGTGTAAACATTTCCCTCTTGTTGGACACTGGTGCTACAATGTCCCTCTTAAATATACACACATATAAACAGTTTTTCAGTTCTATGGCCTTGCCTTCACCTACCACTACTGCCAATGGTTATGGGGACTCTCCGATCTCCCTGATGGGTTCCATCTACCTCACTGTTCAGTATGGCAAAGATATTCTGCCTAATGTTTGTTTTCATGTTACAAAAAAAGGGGCAAATCTGATGGGGCTAGATCTGTTTCTTGCCCTGGGATTTTCTGTCTTAGATAAAAGTGGCATGCAAATCTTACAGGTAACCTCACTACAACAACAAAAATGGCCTGGACTCTTTACAGGTTTGGGATGCGTCACTGCCTACACTCACAAGCCTTTACTCAACCCCACTGTCACACCAGTTATACAGCCTTTACGACGTATCCCGCTGGCCTTTCAAAATGGGGTGTCCACTGAGCTGCGGCAGCTACTAGCAGCTGGCATCATTGAACCAGTCAACGCCTCCCCATGGGTCTCCAACATAGTAGTAGCTAAGAAGAAGTCTGGTGGCTTGCGCATCTGCGTCGATCTTCGTGCAGTAAATAAAGCAATAATTCCAGACAAATATCCACTTCCCACTTCAGAAGAACTCACAGCACAGTTATATGGTTCTATCTTATTTTCTAAATTGGATCTTAGGCAAGGCTATTGGCAAGTGCCCCTCCACCCCAGCAGTAGAGACCTCACAGCTTTTGTGACACATGATGGCATGTTTCGTTATACAAGAGTACCATTTGGGTTATGTTCAGCACCAAGCAGCTTTCAAAAAGTCATGTCCTCAGTGTTTGCTGGCATCCCTGGAGTGGTCATATACTTAGATGACATTGTTGTACATGGGTCCAACACTGCTGTTCATGACAAACGTCTTCACATGGTCTTTTCAGCTCTGTCTAAACACAAACTCACATTGAATGCGGAGAAGTGTGTCTTTGCAGTGCCAAAGATAGAATTTGTTGGATTTCAAGTATCAGCTGCTGGCATATCTCCACTCCAATCAAATGTTGATGCAATCCACGCCATTCCGGAGCCTACATCTGCAGCTGAGGTGGCTTCCTTTCTGGGCATGGCCAGTTACTATTTGAAGTTTTTGCCCCAGTATTCTGTTACTACAGCACCATTGCGCCAGCTTCTGCGGAAGGATGAGCCATGGGTGTGGTCTCCTGATTGTGCCAAGGCTGTTCACCTCCTGAAATCACAGCTTACTTCCCCTCCAATTCTAGCCCACTTTGACATCTCTAGCCCCACGTTTGTCACCTGTGATGCATCTGCTATAGCAGTGGGGGCCGTGCTATCACAAAGTCAGGATAAAGTGGAGAAGCCCATAGCTTTTGCCTCTCGTGCCCTCACTGAAACAGAACGGAAATACTCGGTGGGTGAACGTGAGGCACTGGCATGTGTCTGGGCATGTGAGAGATGGCACCTTTACCTGTATGGCCGACATTTCACACTAAGAACAGACCATCAAGCTCTCACTACCCTGCTGTCGGCATCTGGCACTGGACACCGCCCATTGAGGTTACATCGTTGGTCTGACCGTCTTCACCAGTACCACTTTACTCTCCAGTTCACTCCAGGGCGTGAAAATGTTCTTGCAGACCTCCTGTCTCGCTCAGTTACATCTTCAGCCCAGCCTCCTGACTCTGACCAAATGGAACATGAGATTGTCCAAATGATGCACATGCCTCTTCAGACTACTATATCTCCAAGAACTCAAGGAGGCCTCTGCACATGACCCAGTACTATCCCAGGTATGCCACTTTATCAGGAATGGTTGGCCTAGCATGGCACCTGAGGATCTGTTACCCTTTGCCAGAGTGAAAGAAGAACTCTCCTGCTGGAATGGTTCTTGTGTGGCACGAGGGTTTCGTACTGTGGTTCCAAATGCGCTTCGTGCACGTGTGTTGTCAATGGCACATGAGGGCCACTTAGGTATAGTGAAACTAAAACAGAGATGTCGTGACTTGGTGTGGTGGCCTGGCATAGACAGGGACATTGAGACTCTGGTTAAAGATTGTGTGGCCTGTCTGGTAAGTTGCAAGACAGGTCTCCAGGCCCCTCCCCCATTGCAGCCTATTGCCTGGCCCACCCTACCCTGGGAACATATACAGATGGACATCTCGGGAGAAATCCATGGTGTCCCTCACCATCAGCGGTATTTGGTTGTTGTGTATGACTTACACTCAAAATGGCCAGAGGTTACTGCAACTGGCACAGTCACATCCTGTGTCGTCATTAACATTCTGGAATCACTGTTTTCTCGCTGGGGTCTCCCTAAGACCATTTCTACGGAAAATGGGCCTCAGTTCACCAGTAATCAATTTACCTCATTTCTGGAATCAAAAGGCATTAAACATGTTCGCACTGCATATTACCATCCACAGTCTAATGGAAGGGTGGAACGTTTCAACCAAACACTAAAAAATGGCCTTAGGGCACACCAGACACAAGGGTGTTCTTTTGATCAGGCTCAGCTTAATACCCTCTTGCACTACAGATCATCCCAGCATAGCACAACTGGAGTCTCGCCTGCCTTCCTCATGCTAGGTCGTGAGCTTACCCTACCTCTCGACAGACTTCGTCCTTTTTTCGGTCAGAGTATTCCCTGTGCCCTTCCTTCAATTCCTCACGTTAAGCACTCTGTCACCAGAAAGCAACACAGAATGAAACAAAGGTTTGATCAATCAAAACGGGTCAAGGAGGTCAGCATAGCAGTCTCGGACTGGGTGAGTATTCGGAAGCCTCATCGCAATAACAAAATGGCCTCTTTCTGGTCCTCACCAGTACAAGTCACCCGACAGCTTGGCCCAGCCACATTTGGTCTGGCTGATGGTTCTCGGTGGCATGCCACATGTCTTCGAAAGGTGTCACCACCATCATCTGTTGTAGAATTTCATCCTGCTGACAAACACAATGAAAATTCTTCGGCCATTCCAAACGCATGGCTGGGTGACTCTGTTATCCAGTCTGATGTACCACAAAATGAAACCGAGCCTGTTATTCAGCCCCAGGAGCCATCTCCACGTCCCACTCGGTTGCGTTCTCGCCCTGGACACTTGCAGGATTTTGTTACTACATTTCATGTTTAAATGTTCTGTTATATACTTGGATTTCTTTGCTGTTGGTGGAAGCGGGGAGAAATGTTATATATCTGCACTGTGATATTAATTGCAGGGTTCGATTATGCAGCCATATGCGGTAGGTCTGTTGTTTGGTGAGATGAGCTTGATTACTTTGGTCTGGGTAAAAAAGGAAGGAGAGCAAACAATAAAAAGGTTTTGAAGTTGTTGCACTTACCAGCTGTCAGCGTCTCTCTTTCCTAGACATAAAAGACATCACCTGAAGAAAACAGCTGATGGCAGTGCCGGGAGCCTAGTATAATGAAACACCCCATTTTGGGTGACAAAGTTAGTTAAATCTGTGCTTTCATGGAGGAGGGTAAACTACAAGTACTCCTGGCAAAGGTACAATTTGGAAAATACCTTAAATTAATAGAACTGGATGGTGAGCTCCTCAGTGGTGGAAATTGGTATTTATCCTGGAAGTATTGCTGTGTCCACAGCACTGAGGTCAATGCAGAAGAGCACCCCCATATCTATTTTTGGCTGTCACTAGGCTGGGACCACAATGTGAGGCACTAACTTGTTCAATGATGCCCGCCTTCAACATGTTGTGTACTTCAGCAGCCGCAACCTCCTAGAGGGCCAAGGGAACTCGACAGAGAGGTTGAATGACAGGACGTAAGAACTGACTGATAGGCAAGAGTTTGTTAGCAGATCCAGCTCAGTGCCAGTCACACAAGGAGTTCCTCAGAGCTCTGTCCTCTGCCCTCTTCTCTCCTGTATTCATATGCTTCTCCTTGGCCACATAATTGGTAGCTATAGACTGGGTTATCATTTTTATGAAGAGAACACTCAACTCTATTTCAATGTCAAAAGTGCAACTTCATCAGAGTTTTCTCAGGTCACAACTTGCCTCAGTGAAATTAAAACTTGGATGGAGCAGAACTCTTTAAAATTAAATTGCAACAAAACTGAACTCCTGCAAATTGACACTAAAGCGCTACTTAAGAAAATGAGCTCCTTTTCGGTCACTCTTGGCGGTGATCTCATCAGACCTTCTTCTGATGCAAGAAATCATGGTGTCATTTTTCATTCCTCCCTTTCTTATTCCGCCCACATACTGTAAATCACATTAAGAAACTTTCTTACTTTCACCTCCGTAACATATCCCGTGTTCGCTCCTTCCTCTCCTTTTCTAATGCTGAGAAACCTGTCCCTGCTTTTATCACATCCCACATTGATTATTGTAACTCCCTACTGGCAGGTGCCCCTTCTAATCTTATATCACAGCTCCAGTTGATTCAAAACTCGGCTGCAAGAGTCCTTACTCGAACCAGCAAGAGCGAGCACATCACACCCATGCTGCTTCGCCTTCACTGGCTCCCTGTGTCTTACAGGATTGAATATCAATTTCTGTTAATAACCTACAAAGCTTTAAATGGCCTTGCGCTGGACTACATCAGTGATCTTCTAAATCACTCAGCTCCTGTTTGCCTACTAAGGTCCTCTGATTCTGGTAATCTTGCTGTGCCTCACACTAACTGGCACTCTCAGGGTGCCAGGGCCTTCTGCTCTATAGCACCCAGACTTTAGAATGACATCCCGAAATTAATTAGATCAACTGACTCCATTCATTCTTTTAAAAAACAACTTAAAACTCATCTATTTAGGAAGGCTTTTAACTTAACATTCTGCCCTTTCTTTCATTTTACCTCTCTGTCCAGGTGCTCGGGATAAGTTGTGTGTCTGGTATATCACAAATTAGGTTATTTTTTAGGTTTTTCTTTTAGTATTGTAGCAGCCAAGGTGTAAGGCATTGTCAAGCACAGGTAAAACGTGTGCCGAAAGAAATCTCAAAGTCCAGAGGTTTGTTTTAAAATATTTAGTGAAAGTTAAATGCAAACAATCCACACAAGAATAAAAGAAAAAATAGTTACACACGTAGAATAAAATGCAAAAAAAGGAAAAATATATCTTCTCTAAACTTAGCTTTTCTTGAGAAACTTTAGTTACTGTATTTCTGTACTTAAAAGTCCTTTACTTCTTCTTCTTATATACTTAAAGATTCTTAGCTTCTTCTTCTGTACTCTTTAAATGTATGGCACAGCACATAAATTAAGTGCTGTTTTCTTATATATTTACTTCACACACTCAAAAGACCTGTAGGCCGGTTGGCAGGTAGGCATGTGCCCAGGCATGACTACATGCACAAGCACGAGCACGATCACGGGCACTGTTTAAAACCATATGCCACTATACCTTACACATGGCAAAGGTGTCACTAACTGGAGAATAATGTTTACTGAAAGCTGTTAGAAATGGCAAGAATATACCAATACAGTTCTACTTATGGGGGTTATAGGAACCTCCCATAGATTATGCATTGTCATCTAGTAAAATATTCATTAATCTTATAGAACTAGGAAAATGGCTCTTACAAGTATTGAATTTAGTATTTTACTCTGGTTTATTGTCCTATATTCTATTTAATGCTTTGTTATCTGTTTCATTGTTCTATTCAAGAAAACATTTGTATTTTATTTTACATATACCCTGCTGTTTTTTTTTCCCTAAGACTCTGTGAAGCCCCTTGAGCATGTGAAAGGCGCTATATAAATAAAATGTATTATTATTATGAAGTAGTGGCTCTTGGATAAAAGCTGAGAGACAAACCAACCCTGTAAAAGATCAAACCAGGGTGTGCTGCGTATCTAGGAGTGTAAATCTCAGAGCTGTAAATAAGGCCAAACCTAACAAGTTAACACAGACGACAAGAAATGTGACGTCAGGCAGTAGTTTTGGCCTTAACGTACAGGCAAGGAGAGAGTGTCCACTATTTCAATTTTAGTGCCGCTATAACCACATGGAACAGCAGAGGGAGCGGTGATAGGCAGGTGACGCAAACTTTGACGGTACCAAAGAGACTGAGACACTGCTGCCCTCTGCAGTCCTGCAGTAGGAAGATGCACGTTGTCCAATTCCAAAGTACAAATTTTAAAGGCGGGAATTGTGGAGCTCACTGAGTGAATGGCTGTCGATGCAGCCTGAGTGGAAGACTATTGTTCCCTTGGTACAGAGGAAGCGGCAGTTGAGCAACAGACTTTAGCAAAGTACTGCTTAAGCTTTCCGCAGTTTCGGCAGCCGTGTCTCTCTGCGGAGCTGCTCGGAGGTCTCGACTTAAGATCGGCCCAACCACAATTCGCGCAGCACCTTCTAGATACGGACTTCAGCCACCTCGTATAAATTGAAGCTGTCCGGAAATGAAAACGCACGCCCACCGTTTTATGTCTAAGAAAGACAGACGATGACAGCTGCTAAGTGCAACAACCTCAAAACCTTTTTTTATTGTCCCTTTTCTTTTTTCACCTCTCAGACCAAAGCAATCAAGCTCATCTCACCAAAAAGCAGACCTACCGCTCATGGCTACATAATCAAACCCTACAATTAGTATCACAGTGCAGAAATACAACATTACCCAACCCCCCCAACCCCCAGCAAAAAAATCCAAGTATATAACAGAACATTTAAACATGAAATGTAGTAACAAAATCCTGCAAGTGTCCAGGGCGAGAACGCAACCGAGTGGGACGTGGAGATGGCTCCTGGGGCTGAATAACAGGCTCGGTTTCATTTTGTGGTACATCAGACTGGATAACAGAGTCACCCAGCCATGCGTTTGGAATGGCCGAAGAATTTTCATTGTGTTTGTCAGCAGGATGAAATTCTACAACAGATGATGGTGGTGACACCTTTTGAAGACATGTGGCACGAAACCGAAAACCATCAGCAAGACCAAATGTGGCTAGGCCAAGCTGTCGGGTGACTTGTACTGGTGAGGACCAGAAAGAGGCCATTTTGTTATTGCGATGAGGCTTCCGAACTCTTATCCAGTCCGAGACTGCTATGCTGACCTCCTTGACCCGTTTTTATTGATCAAACCTTTGTTTCATTCTGTGTTGCTGTCTAGTGACAGAATGCTTAACGTGAGGAATTGAAGGAAGGGCACAGGGAATACTCTGACCGAAAAAAGGACAAAGTCTGTCGAGAGGTAGGGTAAGCTCACGACCTCGCATGAGGAAGGTAGGCGAGACTCCAGTTATGCTATGCTGGGATGATCTGTAGTGCAAGAGGGTATTAAGCTGAGCCTGATCAAAAGAACACCCTTGTGCCTGGTGTGCCCTAAGGCCATTTTTTAGTGTTTGGTTGAAACGTTCCACCCTTCCATTAGACTGTGGATGGTAATATGCAGTGCGAACATGTTTAATGCCTTTTGATTCCAGAAATGAGGTCAATTGATTACTGGTGAACTGAGGCCCATTTTCCGTAGAAATGGTCTTAGGGAGACCCCAGTGAGAAAACAGTGATTCCAGAATGTTAATGACGACACAGGATGTGACTGTGCCAGTTGCAGTAACCTCTGGCCATTTCAAGTGTAAGTCATACACAACAACCAAATACCGCTGATGGTGAGGGACACCATGGATTTCTCCCGAGATGTCCATCTGTATATGTTCCCAGGGTAGGATGGGCCAGGCAATAGGCTGCAATGGGGGAGGGGCCTGGAGACCTGTCTTGCCACTTACCAGACAGGCCACACAATCTTTAACCAGAGTCTCAATGTCCCTGTCTATGCCAGGCCACCACACAAAGTCATGACATCTCTGTTTTAGTTTCACTATACCTAAGTGGCCCTCATGTGCCATTGACAACACACGTGCACGAAGCGCATTTGGAACCACAGTACGAAACCCTCGTGCCACACAAGAACCATTCCAGCAGGACAGTTCTTCTTTCACTCTAGCAAAGGGTAAAAGATCCTCAGGTGCCATGCTAGACCAACCATTCCTGATAAAGTGGCATACCTGGGATAGTACTGGGTCATGTGCAGAGGCCTCCTTGAGTTCTTGGAGAGATATAGTAGTCTGAAGAGGCATGTGCATCATTTGGACAATCTCATGTTCCATTTGGTCAGGAGGCTGGGCTGAAGCCGTAACTGAGCGAGACAGAAGGTCTGCAAGAACATTTTCATGCCCCGGAATGAACTGGAGAGTAAAGTGGTACTGGTGAAGATGGTCAGACCAACGATGTAACCTCAATGGGTGGTGTCCAGTGCCAGATGCTGACAGCAGGGTAGTGAGAGCTTGATGGTCTGTTCTTAGTGTGAAATGTCAGCCATATAGGTAAAGGTGCCATCTCTCACATGACCAGACACATGCCAGTGCCTCACGTTCACCCACAGAGTATTTCTGCTCTGTTTCAGTGAGGGCACGAGAAGCAAAAGCTATGGGCTTCTCCACTTGACACTGACTTTGTGACAGCACGGCCCCCACTGATATTGCAGAAGCATCACAGGTGACAAACGTGGGGCTAGAGATGTCAAATTGGGCTAGAACTGGAGGGGAAGTAAGCTGCGATTTCAGGAGGTGAACAACCTTGCCACAATCAGGAGACCATACCCATGGCTCATCCTTCTACAGGAGCTGGCACAATGGTGCTGTAGTAACAGAATACTGGGGAAAAAACTTCAAATAGTAACTGGCCATGCCCAGAAAGGAAACCACCTCAGCTGCAGTTGTAGGCTCCGGAATGGCGTGGATTGCATCAACATTTGATTGGAGTGGAGATATGCCAGCAGCTGATACTTGAAATCCAACAAATTGTATCTCTGGCACTGCAAAGACACACTTCTCCACATTCAATGTGAGTTTGTGTTTAGACAGAGCTGAAAAGACCATGTGAAGACGTTTGTCATGAACAGCAGTGTTGGACCCATGTACAACAATGTCATCTAAGTATATGACCACTCCAGGGATGCCAGCAAACACTGAGGACATGACTTTTTGAAAGCTGCTTGGTGCTGAACATAACCCAAATGGTACTCTTGTATAACGAAACATGCCATCATGTGTCACAAAAGCTGTGAGGTCTCTACTGCTGGGGTGGAGGGGCACTTGCCAATAGCCTTGCCTAAGATCCAATTTAGAAAATAAGATAGAACCATATAACTGTGCTGTGAGTTCTTCTGAAGTGGGAAGTGGATATTTGTCTGGAATTATTGCTTTATTTACTGCACGAAGATCGACGCAGATGCGCAAGCCACCAGACTTCTTCTTAGCTACTACTATGTTGGAGACCCATGGGGAGGCATTGACTGGTTCAATGATGCCAGCTGCTAGTAGCTGCCGCAGCTCAGTGGACACCCCATCTTGAAAGACCAGCGGGATACGTCGTAAAGGCTGACTAACTGGTGTGACAGTGGGGTTGAGTAAAGGTTAGTGAGTGTAGGCAGTGAGGCAACCCAAACCTGTAAAGAGCCCAGGCCATTTTTGTTGTTGTAGTGAGGTTACCTGTAAGATTTGCATGCCCCTTTTATCTAAGACAGAAAATCCCAGGGCAAGAAACAGATCTAGCCCCATCAGATTTGCCCCTTTTTTTGTAACATGAAAACAAACATTAGGCCGAACATCTTTGCCATACTGAACAGTGAGGTAGATTGAACCCATCAGGGAGATCCGAGAGTCCCCATAACCATCGGCAGTAGTGGTAGGTGAAGGCAAGGCCATAGAACTGAAAAACTGTTTATACGTGTGTATATTTAAGAGGGACATTGTAGCACCAGTGTCCAACAAGAGGGAAATGTTCACACCATTTAAACTAACTGTGCATGACTTGAAAGCTGCTGGTCCTGAAATCACATTGTGAATTATAGTTGCAGTCTGTCCGTGCGCACTGATTGGAGAAGAACGACATACCTTAGCAAAGTGGTTCTGTTTACCACAGCTGCGACAGGTCAGACCGCGTGCTGGGCAGCTTTGAGCTCTGGTCGCGTGTGATCGTGATCCACAGTTTCCACAGTGCTGCTGAAGTTGTCCTGAACGCCTGCGCTGCACAAACTGCACTGTCTGTTCTCGGTCTGTTGCGTTGACTTCGGATGCTGCGGAATCGTCCGTCTGCGAGTGCTGCGTGTAACTGTCTGATGGGGAGGCAGAAGCAAAGCGTTTCGAAAGCTCCGCCGCACAAACAGCGGTAGATTCAACACTGAATGCTATTGCGACTGCATTTGGTAATATCAAATCATCCTTTTCAAGCAAAAATCTTTCGCGAACTTTATCATTGCTAGTTCATTCGATTAGCTGGTCGCGGATCATTTCCCCTTGTAATGCCCCGAACTTGCATGAGCTAGCTAGTCCTCTTAAATTTGCGACATACTGATGCATAGTCTCCCCAGGAAGCTGACGGCTCTGTGTGAAAATAAATCTCCGTAGTGGAGCACTTTGTGGGGCAGAGAAGTGGGCATTCAAAAGTGTAACTGCAGTATCGTATGTGTCAGCTAGTCCCAAAGTCCCAAGCACTCGCTGCCCTTCCGCTCCCAAGCGATGAACGAGTAGTAACCTTTTGCGTGCGGCCGAAACATCCTCAAGCCCCAAGACAGTGAGATAGACTTCAAAGGATTTTAGCCAAATAGTCCACGGAATCGGAGGATCACTGGGTAAAAGCAGGAAGGGAGGCGGTGGTGAAAGGGACAACTCAGCCATTCTCGTCGCCAGATTTTATGTCTAAGAAAGACAGACGCTGACAGCTGGTAAGTGCAACAACCGCAAAACCTTTTTTTATTGTTCCTTTTCTTTTTTCACCTCTCAGACCAAAGCAATCAAGCTCATCTCACCAAAAAGCAGACCTACCGCACACGGCTGCATAATCGAACCCTGCAATTAATATTACACTGCAAATATACTGTACAACACACCGGCAGCGCATGATCGAGGCTTCAGTCACTTGTCGTGGGGAGGAAGAGTGCTGCGCCAGGGAAAAAGAAAGCCTAGCGGCTTCAATTTAAAAGGCCACGTTGATTGCTTTCTCGAGAGACGTATCATCTGGTGATACCAGGAATCTTTCACGAACGTTAGGGTTACTAGCATGTTACCTCAAGCTGGTCCCTGATAATACATCATGTAACTCGCCGAACCTGCAACAGTTGGTTATGAGCCCTGCGTATTGCATCACTTTGAAGGGCCACTTTTGAACCTTTTAAGAAAGACTCACTAGTGTTTAGGTGAAGATCATCTTCTGTGTTCAAATTTATAAAACATGCACATGCACAAAAAAGACGACTGAAGGGTGTGTTTACAACTTTCCTTTCAAAGGTTAGGATTTATAAAAACAAATTGATAGAAAAACTTTTACATATTTACGCCATCTGAACCTTTCAGAGAAAGTGGAAAATGACGACCCCCTGACGAAGTAGGAAGATGCAGCCAATGAAACCAACTAAATGATGAGTCTTTCTTATAATATGCTTTAACAAAAATATTAGAAGACTTAGACACTAGACAAACGGTCATACACGAAAAGGGGGAGTTTTTAGGAATTGGAATGATGTGTCAGGTGGGCGGCTACTCCACCAGCCAATGAAAATCTTGCAGGATTGTAATGGCATATGTATGAAGTGGATTAGCACAGGTAGCAATGTTTGTCTTTTGCAACAGGACAGATTTTGAGGTGCATTAATGTGCGCAGTTATTGAAGATGACTGTGATTTATTAAGGGTAAATTGCACAGATACAGTATGTGAATATGTATTTTTGTGTATGCATTTTCCTGTTTTTTGGCTAATGCATACTTTCGCAGTTGAATCCGCACAAACTTTTATAAATTAAACCCTGTGGTGTTTTATATATTTTGGAATTGTGGATTAGGGCTACTGAACCTGTATAAGATCTTCATTTATTAAATTTTGAAGAAACAGATCAGTATTAAGAAAGTGTAAAGTCTATTTTGTTCTGAACATCAAAATGGAAGAGACAGGCTCACCACACAATATTAGAAATTAAGAGACAGGCTCACCACACAATATTAGAAATTCTGCACATAAATAAGTAAATGTATTTATAGTTTCAATAGACTAAGGCACACACTAAGCCACTGTTGTTAGGGCCATATTGGAACAGCTTAAAACCCACAAATATGGACCTTAACAAAGGGAACAGTCATGGCTGACCTTGTTTTGTCCATATGAATGTGTGATAAATTGCTTATCAACTCTGCTGCACACCCGTAAATGAGATGTTGGACTCCTTGTTAGTCCTGTTTGGCATGCCGTCTGTCTTTATACTCACCAGATATCACTTCTAAAAAGCTGTGGAAAGATGAGAGGCTTTTAAAGAATTCATAGTCACTAACAAGTAACAGTCTCCACCTCGTTTCAGTTTCTGGAGATTGCAACATCAATATTTCATCATTTTCTAAAAACAGATGACTGCAATGCTATAGAAAAAAACAAGACTCTACTTACCTAAATAAATCAGAAATATCGTTTTTGACTGTCTTACTGTTTCTGTATAGTCATTTACACTTGACTTTAATGTCCATCAAAATATTATTCATTTACAGACAAACTGGGACTGTGCTTAAGTCTCTTAGTTCATGCATACTGTTTTTGAAATTTGAAAATATTACTATTCTGGAAGTTGTTAATTTCCTTGTGAATGTGACCTAATCTCTAAATCTTACTGAAGCTACGGACACACATATCAATAAGTAACATTCATTTCTGTTTATTTTGAGATGTCTGAACATACTGAGTATGAGCAGGAGACAGAAGGCCTTCAGAAGCATTTAAAAGAATTTGGACTTGACCCTGCTTATTGGCTTCCGAAGCTAAAAGAAGAGTTGGGAATTGTTTTTGTTCAAGCTTTGTCATATGTGGGAAAAGAAGACTATGAGGAACTTTTACCACACTGCAAAGCAAACTGGGAGAAAAGAGCACTTAAGAATATGTTTAAATTGAAAGATTACCCCTATCAAAAGACTAACGCAGGTACAAATATCCAAAATGTTGAAACAAAATTAAAAGCAAATTTTAAAAGATATCCCCTTATAAAGAGAAAAATAAATGAATATTCTGCACTCACTAATTCACCCTTCATTGGTGTCATAGAAAGACTGGGACTCAAGTCATTTTACCCCAAGCAACTGACAATACCTGACATCCTGGTGATCGACAAGTTCTCCTTACATGACTCTCAGCCATCCACAGAGCAGGAGCTGCCTTTTTGTTTTCTTCAAAAACTTCTCATCGTTGACTACAGAGCAAGAGAAATCACAATTGAAACATCAGAAAAAAAATCAAAATCCTCTCTGAGCAACCTGCAGATTGCAAGAGTAACGAATGTGGACGATTTCTTAGATGAAGACTGCAGTATTCAAGATGATGATATTGCCACTGAAGATCCAACAAGCCTACACTTCATGGATGTCCAGATGGCCATCTATCACTGTGCTGACATGTCCGTCTGGCAGTATATCACATCCAAGTTGTCATTTTGTCAGTTTGCTCTTCCTCTCTTGGTTCCAAACCCTTTTGACAATCACATGGAATTTCCTTTATGGTCGTTTAAACTGCTCAAGAAAAGCTAGAAGAACTTAATTAAATCAGAAAGTGGATTCAAAGGAAGAAATAAAAATGTGTGTAAGACTCCTGCACCAGTTGTTTCATTTCTACGTTTAGGTCCCTGCTGTTCCTCCAAGTCGCAGGTCTTAAATGGCTTACTGAACAAAGGTAAACACAACACTTTTTACCATCGGGACTGTAAGGGTGCAGGAGAGAAGATTTTGTTCATGGATGGTGTTGTGGAGATTTCATGGTATTGTCCTGCAGGTAAAAAGGACGATCAGTTTCAATGAGTGCATTGCATTTATGAATCTGCGTGGAGACTCAAGAGAGCATGACAAACAATGTGAATTTCTGTTTGAAGTTTCATCTGTAAATGTTGTAGTTTTCAAAGTTTCTCATGCAAAGGACTGTAAAGGAAAATACATTTTACAGAAGCTGCTGAAATCACCAATTCCACTGATCTGTTTGCTTGATGATAAAGAAAAATGATCAAAAGTGAGTAATGAGTCTATAGTGAAGATACCACTTCTAAACAGAAACCAAGCTGATATTCTTCAAGAATTGACAGCTTCTATACAACATCTCCTAGTCAAGTCACAGCGCTCTTTGAATATCCAGCAGTGTGCTGATGTCGCCAGGAAACTTGGTGTTAAAGTGGATGAAAACGATGAACAATGCAAAGAAGCCAAGACTGCAGCAGAGAGCCTGGTGAAGCCATTAAGAGGTCAACTATTGTGCTCAGTTAAAGAGAAGTTCTTCCCTCTTCAAGCAGATCTGTGGCACAACTGGTGTAGGAAAAATAAAGAGCTCATCCATCTACAAGTGAACTAAGAAAAGAACAGTGCAGAAGAGCTGATCCTCTAAATAAGGTGATGAAGTGCTTTATTGAAAATCTGAATTAAAACTCATTAAAAAGTAAGAGACTCTTTATTAACTGGCTAGAGATTGCTTTGGATGAGTTAACATGTGATAAACATTTTAAAATAGAAGAAGAGCTCACTTTAATGTGGTCACAAATGGAGGAACTAAAAGGGAAAGGTAAGAATATGGATTTACTAAAACAAGAATTTGAGGAAAAATCAACAATGCTCATGGCTTCATCCTTGGGCATAGAACATGTGCTTAGGGAACTTTGTCAGATATTTGAGGCATTAATAACACAAGAGAAGAAAGAAATATTTATGTGTCTGCCATTACTTGCTGCTGACCTCATGATCTCTGGATATCCCATTGAGCTGATAGATGGGATGCTTCTCACGTTCCTGTGACCTGGGTGAGTGCTGTCCTTGAACAAGTTATTGAGAAACTCGGTGACAAAAGGATTTTGTTCTTTCAGTTTTGGGAATTCAGGGCACTGGGAAGTCCACTTTATTGAATGCCATGTTTGGTCTTCACTTTGCCACAAGTGCAGGCCGATGCACCCGAGGAGCCTTCATGCAGCTGATTAAAATCAAAGAAGACCTGCTATATCTCGACTTTGACAACTTGCTTGTAGTTGACACTGAGGGTCTTCAGGCTTTAGAGCTTGCAGACAAAGGCACTCTGAAACATGATAATGAGCTTGCAACGTTTGTGATTGGAATTGCTAACCTGACTCTAATCAATATATTTGGGGAGAATCCCTCTGACATGCAGGACATTCTTGAAATTGTCATTCAGGCCTTTCTGAGGATGAAGAAAGTACGTCAATCAGAATGTTGGTGAAATAACAGCAGTAGAAGCAAATATGGAAGGAAGAAGACGGCTGGAAGAGAGACTGGACTTCATGACTCAGACAGCAGCAAAGCAAGAGGAGTGTAATGTCACTCGCTTTAAAGATGTCATCAGGTTTGACATCAACAGGCACATTTATTATTTCAATCACATTTGGGAGGAAAGTCCACCAATGACCCCTCCAAATCCGAACTATAGTGAAAATGTTCAGAAACTGAAACAGATGCTGCTTTCTGAGGAAATGAAAGAAGGTATTTTAAAGATTTCAGAATTTAAAACCCGTGTGGAGGATCTCTGGTCTGCTCTCTTGGGTGAGGACTTTGTCTTCAGCTTTAAGAACACCTTGGAGATGACAGCTTACAGACAACTGGAGCAAGAGCATGGTAAATGAACCTGGGAGCTGAGGAGACACATGTTAGAGACTGAAAATCAGTTGCTCAACAGCATTGAAAATAATAAATTAAAAAGAAAAGAGGAATTTAACTTGGAAGGAGAGGTTAACAAGAAATATGAGGCACTTGCACAGGAAATGGAGGAGTATTTTTCTAAGGATAAAGACAAAGACTTGATGGTTCAGTGGAAAGAAAGGACTCGACTGAACTTTCAGGACCTGAAAACAGACCCGGTGAAAGTAGCTGAAAGAAAATTGAATGAGTTCATGGAAATGAAAGAGGGTGTCAGAAATCTAAAGGAGAAGAAAGGCAAATATGAAGAAGAGCTGATGAAAATGAGCCGGGAGTTGGCGTTGGAGCTGAAAGGTAAAGATCAAGAACTTGAAAACAAATTTGAGAAAATGTGGATTGAGTGGGTGACTCGAATCAAAGCAGAGATGCCTCCTGCAATAGAGACACACATAGAGATGGATGTGGAGAATGTTCTTAATGAGAATTTTGACATGAAAATCATTCGCTCCAGCAAAAACACAAAATCATACACAAAGTTTAAAGAAATAAAATTAAATGATTTTTCTGTTTATATAAATATGAAACTGCAATGCAAGATTTTAAATGCTGTCACGTATGTATCACCATTTAAGAATGATGATCAGGATCAACAGTGCATGAGTGACCTCACTAGCAGAATAAAACAAGACATTTATGGTTACATTAAAGACAAAGAGGAGGCCAGAGTCGATTACAATAAAAGTTACATTTATGAAATTGTGAAGAAAATTAAGGATCACATCAAACATTTTGACTGTAATGGAGGCAGATTTGCCATCAAAAACGAATTTCCTGCCAACATGGCTCTGCTCTTATGTGAAGAGGCAGTGGTTCCAAGATTTAAGGAGATGCACCGCACATTTCAGAAAGCTAATAATCCCTTAGAGTATCTTGACAGGAAGAAGAAGGAGTACTTGAAAAGTTTTAAGATGTTCAGCACAGGAGTGACTGCCACAGCTATGCTTACATTCACTGTTGCTGAAAAACTGAAATTAGCCATCAGGCAGGAGGTTTATGACTGAAGCCTTATCAAGATCACTGACCAAATAAAATATGATGACCCAGCACTGAGAGGAAACCGATCCAATCTGGAGAATCACATCTTACTGGCTCTAGTGAACGAGCGGAACTTTAACAAGTCTATGCTGTACATACGGTGTCCAGAAGAACATTTTGCTGAGTTCATTAAGACACGAGTGAAAGAATCTTTTGCACAGACAAATGAAGACATCCATTTGATATTTAGAGATCACATAAATCAGATAAAAGTAACTGTCTGTACAGCATTTCTTAAGTCAGTTAAAAACTCAGGAACTGAAAACATTCAGATATCTGTTTGGTTGGAGAGGTTTTGCTCTGCCCTCGGAAATAAGATTGTCTTCTCCGAATCTAACATGAGAGGCTATGACAGTGACACAATTCAAGATGTCAGATTCTTTAAAGAAAGAATGACCACTTTGCTAGAGACAGTCGCTGCTGATTTAAAGTCAGAGTTTAATGACTTGGATTCTGTTGATCGTATAGCCTTCAGGCGACAACCTCATGATATCCTGACAGAGCAGCTCAGTGGATGTTGGGTACCGTGTCCATTCTGTCTGGCCACCTGTGAATCAACAATCCCAAATCATGGTGGTCAGCACAGTGTTCGCTTCCACCGACTCAGTCAAGGGTGATCACTGGCACAAAACAGATCGCTTTGTCACTGAGATTTGTTCCACTCTTGTAGACAGTAACTGCGTGTTCTTGATTGAGGAAGACAAATGGATTCCTTATAGACAGTATCATTTAGGAGGCCCCAAATATGCAAGCTGGAGCATTACACCAGAAAGAGAATTTCAACCAGTCTGGAAATGGTTTGTTTGTCAGTTCAAATCTGACCTGGAAAAACATTATAAACTGCGATTTATAATGGAATGAAATCAAAGATAAAGAAGTAATTACATCACTTAATAAATAGATAAATGCAGTAATCAATAAAAATTGCACATAACATTTTCATATGTATATCCTTTCCTTTTTAACAGCTATAATTTCTTTTATATACATAGCAATGCATGTTCTAGTTTTATTAGGAGATAAAATTGGATAATGCAGTGTTCCAAATGTGATGTGCATTTCTCAATAATAACACGTTCTAATGATAACTCATTGTTGATGCTAAATGTTTGCTTGACCTGACGCCACACTTTTTATCATTGCTGTCTGACAGCTTTTGGGTCCTGTGTTTGAATCCCGACTCAGTCGTCGTCTGTATGAAGTTTGCATGTTCTCACTATGTTCTCCCTCTCGGTACTCCAGTTTTCTGGCACATCCCATAGACATGTATGTTAGGCATATTAACATAATGTAACATTTTCAGACCAACTTCATCAAATCCAGTGTTTTAGGAGGCTGGAGCCTCTCCTGGCAGTATGGTGTGCTAAACAGGAAACAATCCTGGACAGGACACCAGTCCAGCCGTTTACATGGACCCTCACACTAAGCCAGCACTAATTTAAAGTAAGCAGTTAACCTAATCTGACCTTATAGGGGATGTGAGATGAAAACTAGAAGACCCACAGAAAAACCTTCACATGCGAACTCCACAGCAGATGACTTCCAGGTACAGAAGTTTAAAAGAGGGCATTGACTTCCTATGACAGCAGTGCTACCCACTGTGCCACCCAGCACATTTTAAACTATACATTATTATGTGATTAGTTATTTTAGAACTGATTTTAATTGCGCCATTCAATGGACTGACATCTCATCAGCTGGTCCTTCCTTCATTTTGCCCAGTGTTGCGAGATGAGCTCCAACCCACATGACCGCCTCTTTGATTGAGCTGTTTTGATGATAAATGGAGGGATGTTAAACTTCAAAGTTTTCATTGAGTGAAGAGAACAATTGTCATTACTGTCATGTATTTGTAATGCAGTACACCATCATAACCTTTTTTTCCTTTGATAAGAACAGATGAGCAGACAGCGTGTGTCTTTTCTTTCTTGTCTTTATTGAACAACAACAACTAACAAAATGTGCAAGGCATTAGCAATCATATCACTCGGTGTCAGACCACAATCAGACATCAATAGCTGAACTGAAATGTACACTTATACTGATATATAACAATTACTGCATGTCACTTATTGAAATTGTCACTTTTTAAAACGTATAAAAATGTGTAGTATAAAGCATACAATTATTATGTAACATATCTCAAGATGCTTTGAATCTAACAACAGTTAGATTTTCTTGGCTGTTTTTAAACAACATTAACTTTGACTTTAAATTCTCAACTGTTTTATTTTTGACTTTAACCATTTTCATCTATTTTCCTTCCTTCACCTTCACATAAGCAGAAAGCTGAAAAAGCAAAAGGCAGCTTTGATACAAAAGATGACATCAAATTTGCCAACAGGATTGCCTGTTCTTTGTGGGCATCTGCTCTTTTAGGCGTCAGTACCCAGAGACTGGTGGCCATTTTCAGTACAGTACATGGGGAGCAAGTCGACTGCTCTGGCAGTCGGGCAAATCAGTGTTTTGTGTCAAAGAAACTGAACACATTTGAATTACTGGGAGTGGAGTGAAATGTGATGACCAGAGCTGTGCCACGTGTTTGTCCTTCAGCAAATTGACTATGAATTGCAAAGTTCAGTTCATTCTCTTTGTTTGCCAAACATCATTGAAACATCTTGAGCTGTTATCTGGTGACTCATGTATTCATAGTAATATTTATATGCAATTAAGCTGCTTTGACAATATTTGTAAAGAAATGAATCAGTCATGTTGTATAATTTCCACCCAGACTTTCAGGCCAGATTCTGAATTTGTTTCAATATGTTCATCTGTATTTTTCTCATTTAAAAAGATATTTGTAGAAAATGTCATTTAATTAACCAAATAAACTAATTATAAAAAGCTCTCCTTTGTGGAGAAAAATATGTATAAAATGAAAAATTGAACCCGCAGTTTAAAAATGCAATATGGTACCAACAATGCCCATTTTACTCTCTCGTGGATAGGGAAAGTATTGTAATTGTCCAAAGAATCAATGTCGGGATATCCTAAAATACCATTTTTGGAATTATATCTGTGTGTGTGTGTGTGTGTCTCCATTATACTGGCATCCTGGTCAGATAGCAATCTTCAGTTCATCCCTGCCTGCACACCAGCATACCCACTTACACATGGGCATTGCCTCTCAGCCTCTTGGCCAAGGTTGGGGGTTATTTGCCTCTTCTTGTTCATTCTTCAAAATCAGGTAAGGAACCTCAACCCATCCTGGCCTGGACACACAACAGACAGACAAACAGATAGATAGATAGATAGATAGATAGATAGATAGATAGATAGATAGATAGATAGATAGATAGATAGATAGATAGATAGATAGATAGATAGATAATTAAAAAAAAGAAAAAATCATAACTTGAACTTTACATTCCCAGTGAGGCATTATACAAGTGTATTACTGTTTGTATAAAGGAGCCCCAATTGCATTTCATCAAACACTTCTGCTGTGTGATTCTTTGTCTGAAAATCCTCAGTGTTAGCGTGTCAGAGAGAGGATGTGCAGCATTGTTCATAATGGCACTCAGTTTTGTTTTAATTCTCTTCTCCTTGCCTACTTCCAGGGTGTCTAAAAAGTGTCTCATACCTCAGTCTACCATTTTGCTTAGCCTCTTGATTCAGTGGGCCTCTCTTGAAGTGATGTTATCAGCCCAGCACACCACAGAATAGGAAATCACACTGGGCAACAGAGTTGTAGAAGATGTAAAGAAGGTTACTAATCACATTAAAAGAATTCAGTCCACTCATATAAAAGAGCCTGCTTTGCCCTTTCTTATATATTTCCTCTATATTAACAGGATCAGTCAAGCATGCCCCCGATGTGGAACCCTAAGCACTTGTAACAATGGACCACCTCTATATCCTCCCTTTGAATAGTGACTGGGTTTGGAGAGTCTTTGGTGCGGCAAAAGTTAATTCCCAGTTCCTTGGTTTTGCTGATGTTAAGATGCAGACAGTTCTCTTTGCACTAAGAAACAAACATCTCCACCTGACTTCTCTACTCTGTCCCACCAACCCTCCATATCAATACACCCTATAAGTTAAGAATCATCTGAGAATATCTGCATGTGACATGATCTCGTGTTATATTTCTAGTCTGAGGTGTACAGAGTGAAGAGAAAAGGAGACAGGCCTGTTCCTTGAGGTGCTTCAGTGTTGCTCACACAGTCTGCAAAGTTCATTATCAAGGACACCAGAGACTCATTCACCTGCATATCTCTGAGTTTACCCCTTAACAGGGATGGTACTGAAGGTGCTGTAGAAATCACAAAACTAAATCCTCACAGCGCAGCCAGCTTTGTTCAGGTGAGAATAAGCCTTGTGGAGCAGATGGATAATTAATTACTGTACATCCTCCACTCCAATCTTTGTACAATAGGCACACTACAGGGGGTGCAAGTGGTCTACCACATGTACTCACATAGTCCAGAACCAGCCTCTCATAGGTCTTCATGATGTGAGACATATGTCCCGGTGGTCTGTAGTTATGATGTGAGGAGGTTCCTGCCTTCTTTGGTACAGGAACAATAAAGGATGTTTTCCACAGCAGCGGCACCTTCTGGAGCCTTAGGGAGAGACTGAACAGAATAGTTAACAAATCACCAAATCTGAGCAAACTGAGCATCACAAAAGTATAAATCAGCCTTACACATTTCCTCCCTCCTTTACTTGTCTTAGCAAAAGCAAACCCAAAAACAGGGTGAAATGTTTGTCTTTTGTGCTAATGTCTTGACACAGCTGACACATTACCTTTTTTGAATAGTAAAAATTGAATCATCCATCCATCCATTTTCCTAACCCATTTATCCCTAGCAGGGTCATGGGGAAGCTGAAGCCTATCCCAGCAAGCATAAAACACAAGGCAGGAACAATCCCTGGACATGGCGCCAGTCCATCACAGGGTTAACACACACACAATCGGGACCGATTTTCCTAACCTGCATCCGTCCATCTATTTAACCTTCCTGTCTTTGGACTCTGGGACGAAACACAAAATGGATAACATGCAAACTTCAAACTTCACCCATGTTCTTGTTCTGTTACCGCTGTCTATACCAAATTTTTTCAATGCTATATATATTTTAACTAGCTTACTTCATTAAGTGAAAAACAATAGAATCATGAATATTATTATGAGAAACAGTGAGAACTTCCTGTAAATTACGTCAACGCCCAGCTCCGTTTTGAAACTGAAAGTGGATGTCCGCCTCATTTTATTTCACCTGACTTTTGCTTTTGTGATCCATAAGGGGATTGGAGAGTCGGAATATCCGCCTGGAACCATTACTATACTGCGACCTGCAAAAATAAGAAAAAGACAAAAAGGTTTGTTGTTTCTGAAAGTCTTCACATGACCCCGTGTTAGGATATTAGCGGGGTGGAGAATAAGCTGACTGAAAATCTTAACGTAAAGTATCAGGGCGCTGCACTTTTCGGACTCTGTACTTTTTTTTCTTTCAGTTTTAGCAAAGTTAAATATGGGAATACAGTGAAGCAAGACGGCTCATTACGGCGTGCACCTCCCTTTTCTTATACATTTTTATAGTAAAAGCTACTGAACGTTTACTTTGCCACACTGCTGTCCTGCAGCAACGTAATAAACCGCATGCGGGTCTGCATGTTTAGTATTGTTACTGCATCGCCTGTTTATACTCATTTTGGGGTGTTTGGTTGTGGGAAATTTATATATTTATTTCATATTATTATTATATTATATTATTATTATTATTATTTTATTATATTGGTAGAAGGTGCACCAGCACGTAATTCAACATTTTTGTTGGAGGAAATGTCTTCGAACACAAACATTTGAATGTGGGAGGAGCACAATATGTGACCTTTATACAGAATGCTGTCCGAACTTAGTTTAACTTCATTAAAAGCAACCGAGGAATAGCTGCTGACCTTTTCTTATGAATTCAGTCGCATTCATTTTTGTCATTTCTATTTTTTCGTCAACATTATACACATTATTTCATTTGAACAATATTCTCAGTTTACTCGTGGTAGTATAGTATGATGATTTTGTTACTGACGACAAAGGCGACACGTTTCCATCAGCTTGGTATTTAAACTTATTTAAAGCGTATCCGCTTACTTTGTTAAATGTCTTTAAAAACTGATTTCAACGCGCACAAATAAGTCAACGCTGCAGCCTGCAGTAAAGTTATTTTTTCCAGTCGGAGCCCCGCCCTCCCACGTGTGTCAGCTGCTGCGAACAGAGACAGTTAGGTATGTGAGCGTGCGTGAGGGAGGAGGTGAAGCGAAGCGGTGGTCGGTACTGACGGTGAAACCGATCATTTAGAAAAAATCAAACCTTAGGGAGCACAGAAAGAGACGGAAGACAGGGCAGAGGTACAATAATATCTCCGGGATTTTCACAGTTTCGAGGGGGACGATGTTAACCTGAAACTGCCAAAGGGAAAAAAAAGAATTAAAAACGGCGCATGCAGTGGCCACAGAAGCGTATTCAGCTTTATAAATGAAATGTATGTTGCCACTAAGATGCATTGTATTGTATATTTGATCGATGTCTGTACTACGGCAAAAGAAAAACAAACAAACAACCAAACATAAATCCACTAAACTCTTTCATCACCTGGAAAACTTTACAGTCAGTGGTGCTCAAATAATCCAAAATGAATTGCGCTTTACTCCAAATAATATCATTCACAACAACCTAATCTAACAGCGTTAAACACATTAAATGTGTGTAAAAGACTTTATAATCAGATAGTAACAAGAGTTTAAGTAATAAAGTATCAATGTCCTTGGAGTTTAACATCTTTTTCGCTATTTATTCATTTTCTATCTTGTTGATGCAGTTTTCTATTTGAATTCAATTATTTTTTGATTAATAATTTGTTGCACATTTTGCATTTAGTTTTCATTTGATTTGCGTCTTTGCTTTATTTGTCGATACAAACGTAATTTTGGTATTTTTGTGTATTAATAAAAAATATATTGTTTTTAAGAAGCTGATCTTGGCTGCACTGTACAGTATTTATGTGCGCTGTAATGGACGCATGATGACAAGTTTATAACGGAAAGCACAATGTGTTTTATCAGACAGGACTCACCAGCTGCAGTCTCAACTTCATTTGTTGCCCGCAGGTCACAAGTTCAAAGGGAAAAAAAGCAACCGATTCAAATACTCTGTCATTCTAATTGTATGTATTATTCTTCTGAATAAGTTCGACTTTATTAAACAGCTGCTGGCTTAAATCATAGAATGAACAATTAGAATCTGCATCAAGCAGCAGTCATGTCTAAATGTTGATTTAATTTTTAGGTCTAATATACTCAATCTAATGTTTCACCACAAGTATTATATTTATTTGTGCTTTATATTTGCTGGCTGGGTTTTATATATATATATATATATATATATATATATATATATATATATATATATATATATATATATATATATATATATATATATATATATATATATATATATATATATATATATATACTCACCTAAAGGATTATTAGGAACACCATACTAATACGGTGTTTGACCCCTTTCGCCTTCAGAACTGCCTTAATTCTACGTGGCATTGATTCAACAAGGTGCTGAAAGCATTCTTTAGAAATGTTGGCCAATATTGATAGGATAGCATCTTGCAGTTGATGGAGATTTGTGGGATGCACATCCAGGGCACGAAGCTCCCGTTCCACCACATCCCAAAGATGCTCTATTGGGTTGAGATCTGGTGACTGTGGGGGCCATTTTAGTACAGTGAACTCATTGTCATGTTCAAGAAACCAATTTGAAATGATTCGAGCTTTGTGACATGGTGCATAATCCTGCTGGAAGTAGCCATCAGAGGATGGGTACATGGTGGTCATGAAGGGATGGACATGGTCAGAAACAATGCTCAGGTAGCCCATGGCATTTAAACGATGCCCAATTGGCACTAAGGGGCCTAAAATGTGCTAAGAAAACATCCCCCACACCATTACACCACCACCACCAGCCTGCACAGTGGTAACAAGGCATGATGGATCCATGTTCTCATTCTGTTTACGCCAAATTCTGACTCTACCATTTGAATGTCTCAACAGAAATTGAGACTCATCAGACCAGGCAACATTTTTCCAGTCTTCAACTGTCCAATTTTGGTGAGCTCATGCAAATTGTAGCTTCTTTTTCCTATTTGTAGTGGAGATGAGTGGTACCGGTGGGGTCTTCTGCTGTTGTAGCCCATCCGCCTCAAGGTTGTGCGTGTTGTGGCTTCACAAATGCTTTGCTGTATACCTCGGTTGTGACGAGTGGTTATTTCAGTCAAAGTTGCTCTTCTGTCAGCTTGAATCAGTCGGCCCATTCTCCTCTGACCTCTAGCATCAACAAGGCATTTTAAGCCCACAGGACTGCCGCATACTGGATGTTTTCCCTTTTCACACCATTCTTTTTAAACCCTAGAAATGGTTGTGCGTGAAAATCCCAGTAACTGAGCAGATTGTGAAATACTCAGACCAGCCCGTCTGGCACCAACAACCATGCCACGCTCCAAATTGCTTAAATCACCTTTCTTTCCCATTCTGACATTCAGTTTGGAGTTCAGGAGATTGTCTTGACCAGGACCACACCCTAAATGCATTGAAGCAACTGCCATGTGATTGGTTGATTAGATAATTGCATTAATGAGAAATTGAACAGGTGTTCCTATTAATCCTTTAGGTGAGTTTATATATATATATATATATATATATATATATATATATATATATATATATATATATATAATGTGTGTGTGTTATAAAGTCTCTCTCTGTAAAACCTGCTGACAAACCACATAAAACTGATTTGAATGAAATTGTTTTGTGAGCGTTGGTCATGGTCAGTAAAGGGGTACAAGTGGATGTCTGGCTTAGGGTACCAAAATGTTCAGAATCGGCCAACAATTTGACTATCAGTGCAGGATTTTACATGAAACCCCAGAACTTGTCAGAGTTATAATAAAATATAGAAAATGATTGCTTTATAAACCATTTAGAACAGTTATTAAACCGAACATAATGTCAGACATGCAGAGGATACAAGCTGTATTCTTTCTTATAAAGATATTCCTGCAATAGAATAGCACCAGACTTGGACCCAGGCTGCTCTGAGATGATATTCTTAATGCAGAATGACTTTGGTGTGAATCTAAGCAAATATACTGACATGGCTGGAAATTTATTAATACATGGATGTTTAGGGGGGTGCAGTGTTAGCTCTGAAATAGAAAAATAAGCTTGGAAGGATCTACATCTTGACAACATTGATTCTCCCTGCTAAAGTGAGATGGAGGGTAAACCATCTGTTCACATCTAGTTTATTTTTTTCTATTTTTCATTTCATTTTCCAACCCGTTGAATCTGAACACAGGGTCACGGGGGTCTGCTGGAGCCAATCCCAGCCAACACAGGGCGCAAGGCAGGAACTGGTAGCAAAATTGTATTAAAAAGATATTTAAATACTGATGTTTAATCCTAGGTATTTAGACTGATCAACTAAAACAAGTGGGTAGTTGTCCAGTCTAATGTAGTGGGCTAGAGAGTTCACTGTAAAAAGCACACTTTTATTCAATAAATTTTGAGTCCAGATATCTTCTGAAAATCTGGTAGTGCATTAAGGAATACTGGTATGGAAATCTGTGGATCAGATATATACAGTAGCATATCATTTGCATACGGTGATATCTTCCGTTCAAGTCCTTCTCTGGTAATCCCTTTTATCTTTGATGTATTATGAAAGTGAATGATCAGTGGCTCAATGGTGTTAGGAGGCATCCTTGTCTAGTACCACATTCTAGATTGAAGTTGAAAATAATGTTGTTAAGACAAACAGAGGCTTCTAAACTTGTTTAAAGTAGTTTTATCCATGCACATGTGTTTGGGCAAAACTCAAATTTGTGCAATGTGGTGAATTGGTATTCCCATTCAACCATATGAAGTGCTTTTTCTGTGTTCAAAGACAATAGGATTTGATTAGATTTTGTGGGTGAGTATATTACATTAAACAGATGTTGTAGATTAGAAGCTAAATGTCTTCCTTTAATAAATCCAGTTTGTTCTTGTGATATTACAGAAAGAAGCACTTTTTCTCAGCCCTTCTAGCTAGATCTTTAGAGAGTATCTTAAAATTATTAATCAGAGGTGAAACAAATCTGTATGGTGCACATTGTAATAAGTCCTAATTTTTATTGGAAAGGCAATGATTAATGCTTGACAAAAAGTTTAAAGTAGAATTTTGTTTTCTCTAGCTTTTATAAGCACTGCTAATAATAGTGGAGTTGATTTATTTGAACTTTTTTTTTTTAATAAAATTCGACTGGGTAGCCATCAGGGCCTGTTACTTTCCCATGATATACTGAGTTTATAGCATCCATTAATTTTGAGATTGTCGAGAGGTTTGTCAAGTTCCTCTACAGTAAGAATAACTGGCTGTGGTCTTTGTAATGCACCAAAAATCTCATTAGATTATGTTCTTGTTTCTTTAAAATGAGTAGAATATAAGTACATACAGTATAGTACTTTCTACATGTGTGGGTTAAATTTTTATGGGCAATGATTTTTATCACTATCTGTGTTGGCAATTTCTGTTATTGAATTGCGAACGTCCTGCTTGTGGATTTGTTGCACTAAAATCTTATGAGCCTTCTCTCAGTGTTCATAATAATGATGTTGAGATTTAAAAAATGAGCTTTTCCATTTCTTTTTTTGTCAAGAGGTTAAAATTCTGATGGCAAAACCTGTCTTACCCTATAAAGTGACTCATTTGATGACCTGTCGTATTCTTGATCTATTCTGGTAATTTCGCTGATTAACTCTGATGCCTTCATGGTTTCCAAAGTATTTTTGTTGGAAAGCTACAAAATAATCTGTCCTCTTAAATAAACCTTCAGAATTTCTTAGAGTATTCCCGCAGAGATGTCTGAGGATGCATTTGTCTCTAAAAAATAATCAGTTTGCTTGGATATAAATTCTGCACAGTTTTAACCAGCTAAGGGCAGGGCATTAAGATGCCAGCTACAATGCGAGCGTATAGGGCATAGTGATTTTAAGCTCCATGATGGATAAGATTGGACATAACAATCGTGTTGTATTTGCAAGATTTTATAGTGGGCAATAAATTATTATCTATAAAGAAATAAGCAATTCTTGGGTAACTGTGATGTACTGGTGAGAAGGAATATGCTGTTGAGTTTGGATTTAAAAATCTCCATGGGTCTAATAAATGATGATCCATTACAAACTGTGTGATTATTTTTGCAGTATTAGATGTTATTGCTACTGTAATTGAATACCTATCCAGGTCTGGATTTAAAACACAGTTAAAGTCTCCAGCCATTATAATATTTTGAGTGTTCATAGTAGGAACAGATGCAAATACATTTTGGATGAAATCTCTGTCATCCACATTAGATGCCTATATATTTATCAAAGTTACTTTAGATTTAAACAAATTACCGGTCACCATGACATATTGCCCTTTATGATCGAATACTACAAATGAGATTGTTTTATGTATTAAAATTCCCACACTTCTAGTTTTCTTTGTATAGCTGGAGTGAAAGATTTGGCCAATCCTATCTCTTTGCATTTAAAACTACTCCTTACTTATTAATTGAGTTTCCTGTAAAAATACTATCTTAGCATTTAGGCGTGTTAGGTGAGAAAACATCTTTTTTCTCATGATTGAGACCTTTAACGTTCCAGCTCACAAAGTTCACTGATTGGTCAGGGAAACACTGCTTTTGATGACATTTTGTAATCTTAAGTAAAGGTAGTATATTGTTTCATGCAATAGCTTTAACCTTGGCATCATATTATTGCCAGGTATTATGGTTAAGGAGCCTAATATGTTGGTGTTTACAGTTATTGGGGTAAAAAAAATAAATAATACGTAACTTGATCCCCCCCTCCCTTCCAAGCCCTCCCCCAATTTGCCTTCCAAAATGAGGTTAGACCACACTTCATGAAGTCCCAGTCCTCTGATGTACCTAGAGACAGAGCATGCCCAAAGCAGAACAAACCCCCAGCAGCAGCGTAGAATTGGTTTAAAATGGAGATATCTTATGATAATGGATTAATAATACAATAAACCTTGGGTATGATGTTAAACAGTCCCCTTAGGAAAAAAAAAAGTTACTTAATGGTTACCAAAATCTACATATTAAGTAGAATAAATTTCAATATAATAACTGAAAAAAAAGTTGTTTATAAGGAAATAAAATGCATGTTACTGCAAATGTTGCACTGGAGATGAACCAAATTGTAAGCAATAATATTCTTTGTATTACCCGGACACAATATGACTCATATTTATATTTTAGATGATGATGGGATCAGTCTTTTTAGCTCTTTTTGTGCTTCTTTAGGAGAACTTTTTAGATGTATTAATGGCCATCAGTAATCACTTTCAATCTTGTTGGAATCCAGAGTCTGTATCTGATTCTAGCTCTATTTAAATGCTGTGTAATGCTGTAGAGTGCAGGTCGTTAGGCAGCTGTTGAAGGAGAGAAGTCTGGAAAAATATGAATGTGGGTATTTTCAGATATAATCTTCTATTTCTGTCTAGGAAACATGATGTTTTCTTTAACCGTAGTTTATTGAATTGGACAATTCGGCTTCTCGGTTTTGAATCATATGAACCACGTTTGCAATAAGCTTTTGAGATCTCAATGTCCGATTTAAAGTACTCCTAAATTATTTTGGAAACAAAATTCATCTATGAATTTCACTGGGTTGGGGTTTTTAAGTTTCTCAGGGAGACCTTTGATTCTGATGTTGTTCTTTCTATATCTGTCTTCCAACACAGCTAATTTATCACTGAGCACTTTGCATTTGGATTCTACAATGGTTGCTTTCTTATCAGTGGTTGATGTCCATTGTTAAACTTCATCAATGTGAGCTGTAAATGTTTGCTTAACTTCAGTTTGAAATTACTTGAAAACATTTAAACAATTGTAAGAGTAGTCCTTTTATCCCACCAAGCTCATCCATCCTATTCACCTCAACTGTCCAAAATAAGTCTAGATTTAAATGTCCGAAAAGTCCTGCTCTCCACCATAATACTTGTAATTTATTCCATGTGTCTATGGCTGTCTTTTTCCATAAAGAAATACTTTCCAACATTTGTATGAAATCTACCCTCACCAAATTTCCAACTGTACCCCTGTGTTCTTGTTGCAGAATTTATTTTAAAATTTAATGCAGATGTTGGGACTGGGAATGACGTCACACATGAGTTGACCGCATTCTAGTAAAACATTCAGGAAATCAGGATGGATGTCTCCAGGAAAACTGTTGTTGTGCTTGTTTCATTGCAATAAATAGCAGTTGATAAAAACACAATGCGCTGTATTTAGCAAATCCAATCACTGTAGCAACATGTCCACAGGTAGAAGTTTGACAGTGCTGATTTATTGAGACACAAATAGACAGAAGTGCTAATAAACTGTATAAACCTACAGGTTGTGCTAAGGTTTGTGGTATACATAGCCATTTTAGATTGATGTCATGATCAGAAGTCAGACAAACTTGGGATTGACAAACCAGCCACAAGTTTCAAAGTTGGAAATCTGACTTAAGGGGGCACTCCAGTTGCAAATTCCAACTAGGAACTCTGAAATAGTTCCCACTTTAAATGGAATGCAGTATAATTCCTTTACTAATTTTAAACACTTCAATCAAGTCACCCCTCAATTTCTGCTTAAACTGCAAATGTTCAGCTCCCTCAATCTCTCCTCATATTGAAGTAGAAGGACATTTTCAGTTTAAACAAATGAAGATTAAGAGGTGACATGATTGAAATGTTTAAAATTATAAAAGGAGTTACTGTAGTACAGTGGATTCAGGCTGTTACTTTAAAGTAAATTCTTCAAAAATAACAATTTGTTTTACTGTGTGTTTAAACCCAGTCACATTTTTATCTGTACAGGTGCTGGTCATAAAATTAGAATATCATGACAAAGTTGATTTATTTCAGTAATTCCATTCAAAAAGTGAAACTTGTATATTAGATTCATTCATTACACACAGACTGATGTATTTCAAAAGTTTATTTCTTTTAAATTTGATAAATATAACTGACAACTAATGAAAGTCCCAAATTCAGTATCTTGGAAAATTAGAATATCAATTAAGACCAATGCAAAAAACGGATTTTTAGAAATGTTGGCCAACTGAAAGGTATGAACATGAAAAGTATGAGCATGTACAGCACTCAATATTTAGTTGGGGCTCCTCTGGCCTGGATTACTGCAGCCATACGGCGTGGCATGGTCGATCAGTCTGTGGCACTGCTCAGGTGTTATGAGAGCCCATGTTGCTCTGATAGTGGCCTTCAGCTCTTCTGAATTGTTGGGTCTGGCGTATTGCATCTTCCTCTTCACAATACCCCATAGATTTTCTATGGGGTTAAGGTCAGGCGAGTTTGCTGGCCAATCAAGAACAGGGATACCATGGTCCTTAAACCAGGTACTGGTAGCTTTGGCACTGTGTGCAGGTGCCAGGTCCTGTTGGAAAATGAAATCTGCATCTCCATAAAGTTCGTCAGCAGCAGGAAGCATGAAGTGCTCTAAAACTTCCTGGTAGACGGCTGCGTTGACCTTGGACCTCAGAAAACACAATGGACCAACACCAGCAGATGACATGGCACCCCAAACCATCACTGACAGTGGAAACTTTACACTGGACCTCAAGCAACGTGGATTCTGTGCCTCTCCTCTCTTCCTCCAGACTCTGGGACCTTGATTTCCAAAGGAAATGCAAAATTTACTTTCATCAGAGAACAATACTTTGGACCACTCAGCAGCAGTCCAATCCTGTTTGTCTTTAGCCCAGGTGAGATGCTTCTGACGCTGTCTCTTGTTCAAGAGTGGCTTGATACAAGGAATGCGACAGCTGAAACCCATGTCTTGCATACGTCTGTGCGTGGTGGTTCTTGAAGCACTGACTCCAGCTGCAGTCCACTCTTTGTGAATCTCCCCACAGTTTTGAATGGGTTTTGTTTCACAATCCTCTCCAGGGTACAAGCGGTTATCCCTATTGCTTGTACACTTTTTTCTACCACATCTTGTCCTTCCCTTCGCCTCTCTATTAATGTGCTTGGACACAGAGCTCTGTGAACAGCCAGCCTCTTTAGCAATGACCTTTTGTGTCTTGCCCTCCTTGTGCAAGGTGTCAATGGTCGTCTTTTGGACAACTGTCAAGTCAGCAGTCTTCCCCATGATTGTGTAGCCTACAGAACTAGACTGAGAGACCATTTAAAGGCTTTTGCAGGTGTTTGGAGTTAATTAGCTGATTAGAGTGTGGCACCAGGTGTCTTCAATATTGAACCTTTTCACAATATTCTAATTTTCCGAGATACTGAATTTGGGACTTTCATTAGTTGTCAGTTATAATCATCAAAATTAAAAGAAATAAACATTTGAAATACATCAGTCTGTGTGTAATGAATGAATCTAATATACAAGTTTCACTTTTTGAATGGAATTACTGAAATAAATCAACTTTGTCATGATATTCTAATTTTATGACCAGCACCTGTATTTTACCTGTAAACTTAAAGAACTTGGAGGCTGTAGTTCATGAAGAGCAACATGCAAAAATAAATCAAATAAGTTGAAGCTGATTTAGAAACTATTGTCAACTCAGGGTTTGAAAATCCTCAGAGAAAATTTACAAAATCCTCTTTATATGATGTACTCATACTGTGGTTAGTGATATTATAGCTCAAGGATTTATAAACAACCATTGAGTAATCTGTTAAATACTAATGCAGTGTTTGCTTTTTATCTGTCAAATAAAGTTCTGTGATTAATGACACTTTTTTGCTTTCCAAGCTCAGCAGTAAATATAAAAATTTTGTATTCCAACAAATTACGTAACACGATTGAACGAACGAGTAACTCATTCAAACAAATTACGTAACGCATTTGAATCAATTATTTAAATTTTTTTCCTTCACTCTTATATCACTTGTATGGAGCCTGTTTTGTATGAATTAATTTGAACAGATTATTATTATTATTATAATTTTCCCCCCTTGCTGTCCAGTTCTTATTACGGAGACCCGTATGGTTTTTCTGGCATACAGTTCAGTGAATTGTAAGGTGTGTGTTAAAATCAGTGAGGAACTAGTTTGAAGACCACCACGGTAAAAACTGTGATTTTGAGGAGTCTTGAAATGTGTTTGAAATGCTTGAGACATTACGACAATGGATTTATGGAATCTTCTCTGAGAATGTGATATTCCGCAGTCAGTGGTGGAAATGTTAATTCAAGAAAAGGTAAGATTTAAAATGTAGTCGATAATGGCACTGAACAGCATAGAATAGATGGAAACTATTGGCTGGGTAAACTCTTATGCTTACGATTCATTAAACTGAATACCAGGAAAAGTAAATAGCTACTGAAAGAAGAAAAAAATTTAAAGTAATCTGTTTGAGTGAGTTACTAATTCATTTGAATGGATTTGTTTTTTTTTGGTGGCTTGACACCTACGGGGCTCCGTACACAAACAACAGTAAGTAACAATAATAAACAAATATTTTCCTTTTTGTTTCTTTTAAGATGTCAGACAGCTCTGATCCAGACCAGGAAGCAGAAGGGCTTCAGAAGCATTTTAAAGATGTCGGACTTGACCCTGCCTATTGGCTTCCAAAATTGAAAGAAAAGCTGGGTATCATTTCTGTCCAAGCCTTGCCATATGTGGGAAGAGAAGACTATGAAAAACTCTTACCATACTGCAAAGCAGATTGGGAGAAAAGAGCACTTAAAAGTGTATTTAATATAAAGGATGACAAGTCTGAAGTTGAAAAATTACAAAAGGAACGATTAGAGAAGGCCAAAAAAAGACAAGAGGAGAGCAGGTGTATGCTGACAGAACTGAGAGCATTGTATGAGCAGGGTGAGGAACGGACTGACCATGACGTAGAAGCCAAAAAGCAGAAACTTCAGAGAGAACTTGAAATACCCCCTGAGTATTGGTCAACCTCAACTGTCCCATTGAAAGCTGTGATAGAAAATATGCAGAAACATCTGGACTGTATGGAGTCCTCACTTCAAAAGAGTGAGAACCTGTCAGATAGAGAGATTGTTAAGAATGCATCCGGTGGTCTTGCCTTAGAGGGAATTTACAAGTCAGATAAACTTGAGGACCTTATGAATAAGAGGGAGCAATTGATAGATCTCCATCAGTCCTTCTCTCTCGCTGGACCACAAGATACTCAGGTCTTTGAACAAGTTGAGGTTTCATCCCATGAATCAGAAGCCACTTTTGGAAAACTGATGGAAAAAATGGGAAGAAGCATTGCTGCTGCAGTTAAAGGTGGTGGATGGGGTTTCAGCTTAGATGCACGACTACAGGAAAAAACATCTTCTGAATTTACCAGATCAAGCAATTCATTGACAGAGAAGAGCTACATCTGCACCACGAGATATAATTACATTCCACTCGCCTCATACTTTATTAACAAATCAGATCTGACTCTAACAAAAGCAGCACTTGATGAGCTCAAAAAGATTGAAATGCTTGTAATGAATACCAATGACAAAGAGCTTCAATTGAAAGAGATGCAAACATTTTTTGACAGATTTGGAAGTCATGCAAACCAAGGCCCTCTACATTTTGGAGGTATATACTGGTGGAAGGCCTCCTGTGAAGGATTTCACTCTCAAGAAACTGAAGAGGTGAGAAGGATTGTATCAGAGTCATTAAATTCTTACATTGGTGCCAGTTACAGTGGATTTGGCTTAAATGTTTCAGCAGGAGGTGGCATAGAGATGTCATCTTCAGAAGGATCAGTTACTGGAAAGACAAAGAACATTCTGAAAAGTAAAATTCAACTTACAGTGTCAAAAACTGGTGGCCCAGAAGCAGCTGATCAGCTTTTACAATGGAAAACTGGACTGACATCCAGCAGCAAGACTTGGTCTGTCATTGACAGAGGACAGAATTTGGTGCCAGTGTGGGAAATAATCTTGTCAAGTCATAGTACAGAATTTAGAAATGTACAAACAGTTGCTAATTGTCTTGCTAAAGGATATGAAACTTTATCTGGATTAAGGACAAGTGATTTAACTGGTGCAGAGCTGGGCATCATCTTCAAAGAAGTTCAGGAGGTATTGAGTACCATTAAGTCATGGAATGCCTCTGACCCTGAGCAGCACTTGATACAGCTATCAGAACTGAAAAATAACCTGATTGACAAAACAAAGAGCTGTAAGGTGTGGATCAATGAATGTCTTTCAGACCCTTCACTGCAGGGTTTTTTATATTCCATTATTTTAACACATAAGACATCACCAAATAAAAACAGCGCATACATAAAATCACAGATGCGCTTGCTTCTCCTTCCAGATATTGAGGAATCTGAGAGTTTTCTGGAAAGAGTTTTCATTATGACCTGGCTGAATGAATCAAGACGGGAAACAAAGAAGGAAGAGTCTGTGAAGAATGTGTCTCAACTCTGCAACATTTTACAGCTAGCAAAAATGGAAATTCAAAATACTTCTCCTCTGAAAGACTTGCAGGAAGTGAAGGTACAACTGACCAGTAAAATAGCATTTTCAGTTTTTATGTTATGTAAACATTTTAGGGAGATGAAGCAAATGGAGGAGTTATCATTGCTACTTTCCATTGTGACAGTTGTGGGATATTCGGACACAGCTAACACATTTCAGTCAGTTCTTGATTATCCAGAAATCATCTTCATTCATGATGAGCTTAACAAAGCAATGGAAAAGTATTCATCTTTAAGAAGGGAAAGCATCTTAAAATCACAGGCCTTTGTGATCATCACTGGCCTTACAGTAACAAATAGATTCACAAGAGTGACTCCTGAAGTGAAGAAGGAACGTTGGTCATTCCTGGAATCAAATTTAAAGGATGTCTTGCTTGAGGACATTAGAAACCTTCTACAAGAATTCAGTGATGGGCTTATTGTCTGGAACAAATTAGAGGAACAGCTTAACTCCATAATGAATGGAACCTACCAGAAAAATACTAAAGACGAAAGTGCAGAGTACGTCAAGACAAAATTAGGGACTGTTTTGAAGAGAAGACCACATTCAAAGAGTGAAAGAAGTGAATTGGAACCAGTGATGCCTCCACTCACAGACTCGCCATGCTGTAATGTGATTGAACGGCTGCAGCTGAAGCCTTTTTATCCAAAGAAGCTGACAATGTCTGACGTTTTGTTGATTGACAAATTCTCTCTGCACAAGTCTCAACCATCCTCAGACCATGACGTTCCTTTTTGCTTTCTCCAGAAACTTCTCATGCTTGATTACAAAGCAAGACAAATTGTATTTAAAACAACAAATGCAGAAACCGAATCTTCTGAAATGAATGTTCAGACAACCAGTGCAATCAGTCTGGAAGACTTCTTGGGTGCCACTGGCATTTTTAACGATAATACCGATTGCAGTGTCAAACCAGCAAGCCTTCACTTCATGGATATCCAGATGGCTGTCTATCACTGCTCTGACATGTTTCTCTGGCAGTACATCACATCCAAGCTCTCGATTTGCCAGTTTGCTCTTCCATTGTTAGTGCCCAATCCGTCCACTACAAAGATTGAATTGCCAATATGGTCCTTTAGACCACTGAAAAGGAGTTGGAAATGTGCAGATACACTCGGCACAAAAAATGCTCTCCTGAATACCATCACTGCTAACATCTGTAGCACACCAGTGCCTATGGTGACATTCATGCGGTTTGGCCGTTGCACTTCATCAAAGTCCCAGATCATGAATGGTTTATTAAACCATCAAAAGCATGACACTTTTTATCACAGGGATTGCAAAGGAAGCAGTAATGAGAGTCTGCTAATGGATGGTGTTGTAGAGATCTCATGGTACTGTCCAGCTGGAAATAAGGATGACCAGTTTAATGAGTGTATTGCATTTACAAATCTCCGAGGGGATGCACGAAATCATGACAGGCAAGTCCAGTTTCTTTTAGAAACTTCAAGCATCAATGTTGTTGTTCTGATGGAAGATTATCTGGATTCAAAAGGTAAAGAAATCTTAACACAGCTTTTGCAATCTCCAAATCCTCTAATCTGCTTGTATGCAGATAAAACAAACATTGCAAAAGGAAATCACAAGACCAAAGTGATATTAGGGCTGAGAAATCGAAATCAGTCTGAACTTATTCAAGAACTAGCAGAGTGCATTCAGGGCCTTCTGACAAAATCCAATGTGAAATTCAGCATTGAACAGGGTGCTGATGTTGCTAGAAGACTTCATTTTTTAGTAGATGAAGATGACAAAGATTGCACTGCCGCTAAAAAGATGGCAGAAACTGCAGTGAAGCCATTAAGAGAGATGTCACTGTTAGATGCTAAAGAAAAGTTCATTCCACTTCAAGGGAATTTATGGCACAACTGGTGTAAAAAAAACAAAGACATCAATCACCTACGGGCAAATGAAAATCGAACCATTGAGCAACAAAGAGGTGACATTGAAATGGAAAAAAATCGTCTTCGAAAAGAACAGTATAAGAGAGCTTTTCCACTAAATAATATCATGAGGGAATTCATTAAGAATCTCAACTCTCAATCCACAATAAGTCAAAAGTTCTTCCTGGCATGGTTAGGACAAATTCTGAATGATCTAACATCAAGAAAGCTTCAAACACTGAATGAAAAGCATTCTGAATTGTGTGCAAAAATGGAAGAACAAAAGAAGAAGAGGCAAAATACAGACATCATCGAAAAAGAAATTGAGGTATCTTCAGGCAGACTTGCGGCTTCCACTTTGGGTCTGGAACATCTCCTTCGAGAAGTTGGTCAGATCTATGAGACACTGGCATCCCAGCATATGAAAAATGAAATGTTTCTGTGTCTACCACAACTTGCTGCTGACCTCATGATTTCTGGGCATCCCATTGAACTGATGGATGGAGACGCTTCTCATGTTGCTATTACCTGGGTGAGTTCAGTCCTTGAACAGGTTATTGCTAAGCTGGGAGACAAAAGAGTTTTTGTTCTTTCTGTTTTAGGAATTCAGAGCACTGGGAAGTCAACTTTGCTGAATGCCATGTTTGGTCTTCAGTTTGCTGTGAGTGCTGGTCGTTGCACCAGAGGAGCCTTCATGCAGATACTTAAAGTCAAGAATGAAAATAATGAACTCAACTTTGACTATGTGCTTGTGGTCGACACTGAAGGACTTAAAGCTTTAGAGCTTGGAGACGAAGCTAGTCTGAAACATGACAATGAGCTTGCAACATTCGTAATTGGCATTGGCCAGCTGACTCTGATCAATATATTTGGGGAGAACCCTTCTGACATGCAGGATATTCTTCAAATCTCAGTGCAGGCCTTTATGAGGATGAAAAAAGTAAAACTGTCTCCAAGCTGCATTTTTGTTCATCAGAATGTTGGAGAAATAACAGCAGGAGAAAAGAATGTGGAAGGAAGAAGGCGGCTGCTGGAGAGGCTGGATTTCATGACACAAACTGCAGCAAAACAGGAGATGTGTGATATCTCACGATTTACAGAGGTCATCAAGTTTGACATCAACAGGCACGTTCACTATTTCAGTCACCTTTGGGAAGGAAACCCTCCAATGGCCCCGCCAAATCCAAGATACAGTGAAAATATTCAGAAATTGAAGCAATCTCTGTTTACTGAAGAAATGCAAGAGGGGATTATAAGCATTTCAGAATTTAAAACCCGCATGGCGGACCTCTGGTCTGCTCTTTTGGATGAGGACTTTGTCTTCAGTTTCAAGAATACATTGGAGATTGCAGCGTATAGGAAGGTGGAGGAGAAGTATGCAGACTGGAGCTGGCGGCTGAGGAGCCACATGCTTGAGATTGAGAACGAGCTTCGCAACAGCATTGAAAATGAAACAGTTCAAGATACGGGAGATTTCAAATTGGATGAAAAAATTCAGGTGATATATGAAGCAATTACAAAGGAGGTGAATGATTACTTCGCTAAAGAAAAAGATAAGGACTTAATAATTCAGTGGAAAGCAAAACCTGAACTTGGCTTGAAGGATCTCCAATCAGAGCTTGTCAAAGGGACTGAAAGGAAATTAACTGATTTAATCAAAATGAAGCAGGGTCTGAAAAAAGTAGAAGAGCAGAAAGGAAAGTACGAGTCGGAGCTGATGAAGAGAGCCAGGATTTGGCACGAGAGATTAAAGGTAAAAATTTGACATTACAAGAACTAGAAAATGCCTTTCAGAAGATGTGGACTCAGTGGGTGACTCGAGTGAAATCAGAGATGCCCGATGTTCAGCCACCCAACATAGAAGCCCATGCTGATGCAGTTTTCTCGGAAATCTTTGAAAGGAAACTAATTAAATCCTGCAATCAGAGCAAGTCTTACACCAGAATCCTTTACGTTGATGATTTTTCCGCATATCTACAAATGAACAAAGGATTGGTGTTTAAACACACCATAAACCAGCAGGACCAGCTCTGTATGAGAAACCTCACCGACAGCATAATACAGGACATTAATGACTACATTAAAGAAAAGGAGGCAGCCAGAGTCGATTACAATAAAAGCTTTATGTTTGAAATTGTCAACACAATTTTAAAAGCAGTAAACAACTGTAAGTGTAACCAAAATAGGTTTAAAATTAAGAAGGAATACGCAATTGACTTAGCGTTACATTTAAGAGGTAATTTCATACGCCGATTTAAAGAGATGAACCGTGTGTTTCAGAAGATTAACAATCCTCTGGAATATCTAGAAAATAAAAAAGAAGACTACTTTGGGTGTTTTCAGATTTACTGCAGCGGGGCGAGCGCAGCTACTGTGTTAGCAGACCGCGTCACTCGAGAACTAAAAAAAGCCATCCGTCAGGAAGTCTACAATAAAAGTTCTGCACTTATAGCTACAGAAATACGATGTGGTGACCAAGCATTAAATGGAAATAAATCCAAGCTTGAGAATCACATCTTACTGTCTCTTTTAGAAAATCTAGATTTTAGAAGATGTGAGCAATACATTGATAACCCAAAGGCATATTATGAGGCGTTTATTAAAGAACGAGAGGAGGCCTGTTTTTCAAGCCGAAATCCTAGACTTTTTCGTATATGCACAGAAAAACTTGAAAACATCAAGAGTAGCGTTTTATTGGCCATTTCTAAATCAGCTGCTTACTTTGGAAATACTCGTACAAAAGCAACTGCTTGGATAGAAAGGTTTTGCAAAGAACTTAAAAATGAAATTGTTTTCTCTATTAATAATGTACGAGGCTTTGAAGATCAGGATATTCAGGACATGAATTTCTTTAAAGAAAGCATCAATGACTTACTGAATAGTACATATTTAGAATTAAAGGAAGAGTTTAGTGGCAACACCCCTCTTGATAGAAAGCTGTTTAGGTCTCAGCCTCATGAGGAATTGTTCAAACAGTGCTGTGGTTGTTGTAAAAAGTGTCCTTTTTGTTCTGCCATGTGTATAAACACAATGCCAACCCATGAAGGTGACGATCACTGTGCTCAGTTCCATCGGCCCCAGACAATTCGTGGTATAAAATGGTACAAAACTGACAGACTTGTGACTGATATTTGCTCGAGTCTTGTCGCCAGTGACTGTCGTCTTGTGCTTTCAGAAGACAACAAAATTCCTTACAGAGATTATCGGCAGGCAGGTCCCGAGTACGCCTGTTGGTCCATCACACCAGATAAGTCATTGCAGCCATTCTGGAAGTGGTTTGTGTGTCACTTTAAAGCAGACTTGGAGAAGAAATACAATGGGCGCTTAACTGACATCCCTGATCATTGGAAAACCATTACAAAGGAGAATGTTATTGAAGCACTGAAGAAATAGTGGGGAATGATCCATCCATCCATCCATTATCCAACCCGCTATATCCTAACTACAGGGTCAGGGGGGTCTGCTGGAGCCAGTCCCAGCCAACATAGGGTGTAAGGCAGGAAAGAAACCCCGGGTAGGGTGCCAGCCCACCACAGGACACACACACACCAGGGACAATTTAGGATCGCCAATGCACCTAACCTGTATGTCTTTGGACTGTGGGAGGAAACCCACACAGACACTGGGAGAACATGCAAACTCCACGCTGGGAGGACCTGGGAAGCGATCCCAGGTCTCCTAACTGAAAGGCCCAGGGGGAATGATTGATTTTTCAAATATTATAAGAATGAAAAATAAATTATAACACAAATTAATCTTAATTTTGGGTGAATGGCCTCGTCCCAGCCTAAGAGTGAGTTTAATCATCTTAAATTCACAACCAGTTACTGGTCCTATGCTGTAAATCTAATTTGGACTAAAGTGTGTTTTGCTTCAGTAGTTAGCTCTGCTGCCTAACAGGATCACTCTGGGTGATCTTTGCACATTCTCTCTGTGTCTTTGGTTACTTTTTTTCCTCCCCGTCCCAAAAGCGTGTTGTTTAGGTTCATCGTCAGCTCTGAGCTGGTCCAGTTATGAATATTTGATTGAGTTTGCTTTGTGATGGACTGATGCCGTCTCCAGGGTTGGTTCCCACTTTCCCCCAAGATCCTTCATGACATTCACTGTTTGCTTTATCTGCAAGTTTGCAAGGTGCTATTGTTATAAAAAATATTTAGATGACCAAAAGAATACTCTGCTTCAAGTTTAACACAATCATTTATTGTTGTCCTTCATTATATTCTGCTTTTTTAATTGTATTTACAGTCATTTCTGCTTTGTTTTGTAATCAAATAAAATGACTTCAGCATGACTTCCTCTGCTATTACTGTCTCTTGAGGGTTTTTCTTACTTAAATATCATTTAACCAAAGTGTAATCAACTTTATTGTTTTGGTTTGAATGTATAAAGCAGAACAGTTTTATTTTCAATTAAATTTAAACCTATTAAATTCACATGGTCAGTCCCGACATTATATTGTAGAGAACACAAAGGTTAGCATGCATTCAACAACTTTTTATTTGACAGAGACTCTCTCATTTCAGAAAATTCATGAGCTTCACTAACACGTGCAAAGTCAGGACCAAACATGGCACTGTGGAAGGCTGCACAGATATAATAATAACCGTCTCCCCTACTAAAAACTTCCCATCCCAGAAACTGAATATCAGAAACAACAGAACTGTGACATTTGCCTTGGGATTGTAGAGAGCTGTCTGAATGTTACGTAAGCCTCAGGTGGCTCGGAAAGAAGAGGTCTCTTTTGATACAAACTGGGGCTCATTGTCATTGACAGCAGAGGGCAAACAGAGATTTCAAGAATCAGCCACTGCACATGTTGTAACAGACCTTATAGACAGCACTGCAGGCTACTTGGGTACAGATGAGAAACAACGAGAAAGCTGTGGAGATGCAGAACCTAATTGAACTCTCCGCAATTATCCACCTGCTGGGGCTCCAAAGGTCAATGTGGCCACACTATAGGGTGTAGAGGTGGGTAGAACCAGAGAACCAGTCTTCCCACTGAATGCAAACAGTGCAGTCGCATACAAAATGTTCAATATCTCTTGTCTATCACAGACCACCACACCAGATCATGGCAGCGCTGTTAACAATCCCCAAATTGCCTCCATGAGCCGTGGTCAGAATGTGTGATAAGAGGCAGCTAGTAGAGATTGTTTGAGTCCCAAGTGCTACACAAACTTCATTTCAACAGGACCGCTCAGCACGTGTTCTGTAGTATTGTGATAGTTCCACCAAGATTATTGCGGGCTTTCCTGTACAGATGAAAATCTCCAGCTGGGAGAGGACAGGGTCATGTTCAGTTGCCTGTTGAAGCTCCTCTCACAATGGACAGTAGAGCATTTCAAAAAGTTCATATTCATTGGTGTCAGGTTCTGGGTGTGTGATGAAGTTGGGGGAAGCACGGGACCAAAGATCTGCCACCACATTTCCAGGGATGGACTCTAATGTAAAATTATACTGCTGCAGTGCCCAGTAGTATGCAACGTAAATTAATGCCCATTAAGATAAAAAAAAAACACTGTTCACAGGCCCAGACACAAGCTAGAGCTTTACGTTTGTCCACAGAGTATTTTTGTTCAGCTGGACTTAGAGCCCGGGAGGTGAAGCCAATGGGTCATTCTGTAACTGGGACAGCGCTGCTCCTAGCCCTATGGTGGAAACATCACAAAAGACAAAAAGTGAGCTAGGAGGAGATGTGAGCTGTACCTTCAAGAGATGGGCAGCTTCTTACAAGGTGGGAGTCCAGGACCAAGGTACATCCTTCTTCAGTAGTTGATGTAGTGGGGCTGTGGTGGTGGAGTACTGCAGCAGTAATTCAAGATAGTATGTGGTCTTTTCCAGAAGTGAGGGTGCCTGTGCTACATTTGTGGGCTTGGAGATGCGCTGGACTGCTTCCACATGAGATTGGAGTGCAAAGAGGCCATCATTTGCAGTCAGACAAAATCCCACAAACTCAATAAAGGGCACTGTGAAAACCCTTTTATCATCATTTGATGTGAGGTGATGAGTAGACAATACTTTTAAGACTCTGTGTAGGCATTCATCATGGGCAGCTGAGGTTGGACCATGCACAACAATGTCATCCATATAGATAACCACCCCAGGAGTCCTGGCAAAGATAGTAGACATCACCTTAAGAAAACAGCTGGTGGCAGAGCCGGGAGCCTAGTATAATGAAATACCCCATTTTGGGTGACAAAGTTAGTTAAATCTGTGCTTTCATGGAGGAGGGGAAAGTACAAGTAGCCCTGGCAAAGGTACAATTTGGAAAATACCTTAAAGCCATAGAACTGGATGGTGAGCTCCTCAGTGGGTTGGAATTATTGCTGTGTCCACAGCACTGAGGTCAATGCAGAAGAGCACCCCCATATCTTTTTTTGGCTGTCACTAGGATGGGACCACAATGTGAGGCACTAACTTGTTTAATGATGCTCGCCTTCAACATGTTGTATACTTCAGCAGCCGCAACCACCTAGAGGGCCAGGGGAACTCGACAGAGAGGTTGAATGACAGGACGTAAGGACTGACTGATAGGCAAGAGTTTGTTAGTCTTGGCAACAGCAGATCCAGCTCAACGCCAGTCACACAAGGAGTTCCTCAAGGCTCTGTACTCGGCCCTCTTCTCTTCTCTATTTATATGCTTCCCCTTGGCCACATATTTCGTAGCTATGGACTGGGTTATCATTTTTATGCAGATAACACTCAGCTCTATTTCAATGTCAAAAGTGCAACTTCATCAGAGTTTTCTCAGCTCCCAACTTGCCTCAGTGAAATTAAAACCTGGATGGAGCAGATCTTTTTAAAATTAAATTGCAATAAAACTGAACTCCTGCAAATTGGCACTAAAACACTACTTAAGAAAATGATCTCCTTTTCAGTCACTCTTGACGGTGATCTCATCAGACCTTCTTCTGATGCAAGAAATCTTGGTGTCATTTTTGATTCCTCCCTTTCTTATTCTGCCCACATAAATCACATTAAGAAACTTTCTTACTTTCACCTCCGTTACATATCCAGTGTTCGCTCATTCCTCTCCTTTTCTAATGCTGAGAAACCTGTCCATGTTTTTATCACATCCCACATCGATTATTATAACTTGCTGCTGGCAGGTGCCCCTTTTAATCTTATATCACAGCTCCAGCTTATTCAAAACTCTGCTGCAAGAGTCCTTACTCGAACCAGCAGCAGCGAGTACATCACGCTCATCCTGCTTCGTCTTCACTGGCTCCCCGTGTCTTACAGGATTGAATATCAAATTCTATTAATAGCCTACAAAGCTTTAAATGGCCTTGCACTGCACTACATCAGTGACCTTCTAAATCACTAGGCTCCTGTTTGCCTACTAGGTCCTCTGATTCTAGTAATCTTGCTGTGCCTCACACTAACTTGCACTCTCAGGGTGACAGGGCCTTCAGCTCTATAGCACCCAGACTTTAGAATGACATCCCGAAATTAATTAGATCAATTGACTCCATTCATTCTTTTAAAAAAACAACTGAAGGCTTTTTACTTAACATTCTGCCCTTTCTTTCATTTTACTTCTCTGTCCAGGTGCTCAGGATAATTTGTGTATCTGTTATATCACAAATTAGGTTATTTGTTAGGTTTTTCTGTTAGTATTGAATGTAGTATTTTACTCTGGTTTATTGCCGTTTATTCTATTTAATGCTTTGTTATCTGTTTCATTGTTCTATTCAGGAAAACATTTGTATCCAATGTTACATATACCCTGCTGGGTTTTTTTTTCTAAGACTCTGTGAAAATGGGAAAGGCTATATAAATAAAATATTATTTATTATTATTATTATTATTATTATTATTATTATTATTATTATTATATTATTAAGTAGTTGCTCTTGGGGGTGGCACGGTGGCGCAGTGGTAGCGCTGCTGCCTCGCAGTTAGGAGACCCGGGTTCGCTTCCCGGGTCCTCCCTGCGTGGAGTCTGCATGTTCTCCCCGTGTCTTCGTGGGTTTCCTCCCACAATCCATAGACATGCAGGTTAGGTAGATTGGTGATTCTAAATTGGCCCTAGTGTGCGCTTGGTGTGTTTGTGTGTGTCCTGCGGTGGGTTGGCACCCTGCTCAGGATTGGTTCCTGCCTTGTGCCCTGTGTTGGCTGGGATTGGCTCCAGCAGACCCCCGTGACCCTGTATTCGGATTCAGCGGGTTAGAAAATGGATGGATGGATGGCTCTTGGATAAAAGCTGAGAGACAAGCCAACCCCGTAAAAGATCAAGCCAGGGTATGCTGTGTATCTAGGAGTGTAAATCTCAGAGCTGTAAATAAGGCCAGACCTAACAAGTTAACACGGACGACAAGAAATGTGACATCAGGCAGTACTTTTGGCCTTAACGTACAGGCAAGGAGAGAGTGTCCAATATTTCAATTTAAGTGCCGCTATAACCAAATGGAACAGCAGAGGGAGCTGGTGAGAACAAAACTGAGACACTGCTGCCCTCTGCAGTCCCGCAGTAGAGGAAGATGCACATTGTCTTACTCCAAAGTACAAATTTTAAAGGCGGGGATTGTGGAGCTCACTGAATGAATGGCTGTTGATGCAGTCTGAGTGGAAGACGGTTGTTCCCTTGGTACAGAGGGCACTTGAGTAAAGGACTTCAGCAAAGTACTGGCTAAGCTTTCCGCAATTTCGGCAGCTGTGTCTCTCTGCGGAGCTGCTCAGAGGTCTAGACAAGATCGGCCCGGCCACAGTTCGCGCAGCTCTTTCTAGATACGGACTTCAGCCACCTTGTATAAATTGGAGCTGTCCTGAAATGAAAACGCATGCCCACCAGCAGTGCATGATCGAGGCTTGTCGTGGGGAGGAAGAGTGCTGCGCCAGGGAAACAGAAAGCCTAGCCGCGAGTTCGTCGGCTGTTTCAATTTAAAAAGCCACGTTGATTGCTTTCGCGGGAGACGTATCATCTGGTGATACCAGGAATCTTTCACGAACTTTAGGGTTACTAGCATGTTCCGCCAGTTGGTCACTGATAATTCATCATGTAAGTCACTGAACCTGCAACAGTTGGCTGTAAACCCGAGAAACCCCGCAAGTCCGCCGCGATCTAGAGACAGCTGACTCGTTCGAATGCTAAAGGATGATGGCGCTGACTGTAAAGAATTCGTCGGAAGATCACACTTTGCAGAGCCGGTAGGAATACCGATGCAGACTATCCTGTCGCATTCCTGAGGTGTTTTAAAGATGCACTGGCATTCTTTACCTGTCAATATGTTAAGTGCTTTCCGTTTTACCAGCATCACTCACCTCGTCAAAACCAGCAGCTGTTAAATATGCTTCAAAACATTCAGTCCAGCGAGTCCACATCACTGGAAGCACCGGCCGTGCAAGAAGTTCCATCCTAGTTGCCAGTGTTATATCGCCAAGATGAAGACATTACGACTGTCAGAAAGTACAGCATGTAAAAACTCTTTACTCTACGCAGACTCTCACATTTCACTAAAGCATGCAAAGACGGCACGATACAGCACTGTCACAAAGCTTTGGAGATATAATAATTACCAGGTGAATACCACCAAGTCAAGACACTGTGCACATACCTAAGTCTCTCAACACCCTTTCACTAAGAAAGTGATTATTGGAAAGGTATCGACATGCACCGTCAGAGCCGCCTCCACCTAGGGTGCCGCTGCTTATTTTTTAACTTATTTATCAGCTGCAGTTAAAAAACGGAGTGTGCTGTACTGTTACGTTTTCGAAGGGAGTACCACGTACGCGTGGGTCAGTGGCCTGCATTCATGTGACAGTGACATGCGCTCGCACTGACGCACTTTATTACAATGACAGGAGTACCAAACATAAAACAACCTACGGGAATTGGAGGTGTACATGCCTGAGCGTCACTGTGAAATTATAGCAAAAACTAAAATGGCGCCTTACTGGCAAAAGGAAAAATCTTTTAGGGTAAAAGTTACAATTTAATTAACTGCCATTCAGATCTAACACGCATCACTGGGAATTGCCTGTAATTCACCAACCAAACAAAACTTAGGTGCTTAATCTTGTCAGTGGGCAAGCCAGCAAATTGTGTGTGTGTGGAGGTGAAGCGAATCAGAGTTTGACACTGACAGTGAAATCGATCAGCTATGAAAAGAGAAGGCTTCAGGCAGTACTGGTGGAAGCCCATTTGGTGTTTCTAGCGGACAGTATGGGTTATCTCTATAGATAATGACTCTATAGATATTTAAACCTATCCACTCTTTTCTTTGCAGGCTGACTTGTGAGTCCTGATCATATTTAAACTATATAGTCTGTCTTCTTCTTATTTATCTCCATCTCCCAAAATCCTTCTTCAGTCTTCCAGCTTCCACTCCACTTCCCCTTGTCTGGTGTTATACAACATAATGTCATTAGCAAAAAACATTGTCCTGGGGAATTTGCCTTTCATCTCACAACTCAACACATACTTCACAATATCAAAGAGGTAAGGACTTGAAGGAGATCCCTGGTGCAGACCTACTCTAACCAGGCTATTGTCTGTTACACCAATGCTGCATTTAACCCATCTCCTTACTCCTTCATGTATAATTCTCACGTACTTCTCTGGTACCTCTTTCTATCTCATGCACCTCCAGACCTCTTGACTTGACACCGTATCATAAGCCTTCTCCAAATCAATAAACACAGTATGCACATCTTTCTGTTTTTCTCAATTCTTCTCCATCAGCTGTCTCAATGCAAAGACTGCAAAAATTGTTCTTCTTCCTAGCATAAAACCAAACTGCTCCTCCCCTGTGGTGGCCTCCTCCCTACGCCTTCTCTCTATTGACTATTCCCAAATTTTCTTTGTGTGTTTCATCAGCTTTATCCCTTTATAGTTTCCACAATCCTGAATATCACTCTTCTCCTTATAAATGGGTACACTCACACTGTTCCTCCGCTCCTCTGGTATTCTCTCCTGCTCATTGACCTTCTGCATTAGATCCCACAACACATCTACTCCAACTTCTACTGAAGTCTTCCACACGTTCAATGGAATTTCATCTTGGACTTGCCATTCCATGTTTAATTCTTTTCAGAGCCTCCTTTACTTCCACCCTCCTTATCCTTGTAGTAGCTCTTCATTTGGGACTCCATCCCCAAATACTACCTTTAGATTTTCTTCTTTCAACAGCTTTTCATAGTACCGCTCCCATCTATTCTTGATCTTATCATGCTTGCTCACTGAAGACAACACCTTGCTGATCTTTCATCTGCTTTATCTGACTAAAACCCTTCTCTGCCTTGATCCTAGTCTTTGCTATTCTACACATCATTCTATTTCCCTCTTTTGTCTCCATTTTTTTCTTACACTGCCTTCTTTGTCATCTTGTTTTTCTACATTCTACATTTTTCTATCTTCCTCCCTCCCTGATTGGTACCATTTCTTCTTTGCCTCCTTCTTAGCCTTTGTCATATCCTGCAATGCTCTGCTCCTCCACCATGTTTCTTTATTCCAGGTGGGCACGTTTCTGTTGCCCTACCCAACATCTCTTCACCGACAACTTTTCACTTCTTTTGAACACCGTTCCTCCACACTCTAAAATGACTGCACTTAATTTCAGACATTCTCCCTAGACCTGTTCCTAAGCATTTCCTCTTTAAATCTCCACCACTTTATCCTCATTGCTGCTTGCTGTGTTTTTTCTTTTTTTCCCAGTTGATTCTGATCACCACCACTGAAGCTAAGGAGGACTGTACATCTATAAGGAGTTTGAGACATGTAGTGTTCACTCCGCAGTGTCGGTCAGAACACTGATAAAAGATTCAGGCTATTCCACACAGCAGCTCCGAAAGAAATTGTGGCTAATTTATTTGGTGATATATAAAGAAGTATACGTGTATTTGAATAGGTGTGTGTGGTCCACATCAAGAGAGAATACAGAAAAAAAAAGTAAATACAGAGAACTCCAGTAGATGTCAGCATTATTCTCAAATCAGTCTAGTTACTGACTTGTCGGCAGTATGACATTTACAGCAAGACAGTTTATTAATAAACAGTATCAGTAAACTTAAAGTAAAGTATTATATTGAGGTAGCAAAATGCAGTTATTATTGAAATAAATGTTGCTCTATGTAAATAACACTGAGGTGACATTCTTAATACATAAACGCTAAACTGTACACTTTAAACAATGTTACATCTTACCTGTATAACAAAGAGGTAATACAAAATGAAAACAAATGAAACTTACTTTGGTTATTAAACACAGTTTCTTATTTATTCAGTATAATAAGGTCTCTTAGTTATTACAAATAACTATTTCTCTATGTGGAAATGACTTGTGCACGTGTATCTCATTCTCTCAGCGAACATCCCATAATATTACATGCTCTCGTGCATGCTGGGACATGCAGCATGAAATGTGAGATGTGTATCCCGACTGGTGTTGTCTTTCTAACAACCGCTTTATCCTTCTCTGTCACATTTGTCCCATTTATAACTTAGCAATTCATTATCTGTTTTAAATGTGATTGTCTACACACGATGGAGTCTATTTGCCTTTCCTTTCCTCAACCACTGTAAGTCACAAGCTGATTTACTTTGATTTCAAAAAATGTGTTAACTATTACCAGACCAGGTTCCATCACAAAATCTACTATCCTCTCCCCTTCCCCGCTTCTCTCCTTTACTCTCCACCCTTCATGTATCCGCTCTGTCATCTCTCTACTCTTTCAGACTTGCCTGTTTAGATCAACACCAACAATCACCTTTGCTCCCTCCTGTAGTGCCCTAAGCTCGTCATCCATTTGTGCCCAGAACTGGTCCTTCTCATCTTCCTCACAGCCCATTTGAGGAGCTGAAGTGGATCCTGTCAGCATTAACTGGGCTCAAGCTGTGAATGCCCGTCTCTTGCACTGCACACTGACAAACACACTCAGACTCAGCTATGCAGACTCTAATTACTGCAAGTAATCTGCGAGTCTTTGGAAGTAAATTGGAATATCTGAGCAAAACCCATGCAAACATAAGGACAACAAACAAACATCACACAGACAGACCGGACTGATAAATGAACTCAGAACCCTTGGATGTCTAATACATAGCGTACATTAACAGGTATGGTGGCTGAAGGACTGCCAGACTTTACTATTTCATTGTCCATTTTACTTGACAAATTACACAAAGTCTTTGATTTTGCTTGCCTTCCATGTAATATGGACTCCCACAGTCCAAAGACATGCTGTTGAGGTGGATTGGTGTGTGAGTGTTTTCACCCTGTGATGTACTGATGCCACATCCAGGGATTGTTTCTGCTTTGTGCTCGATGCTCGGTGGGATATGCTCCAGCTTCATTGCAACCATACTTTGGATAAGTGGGTATAGAAAATGAATACATGGATGATTAATATCTAGTGTAATGGCAGCCAAGTATTAAAATGTTCAAAATATCAATGTTTAATTCATGTTTGCAACTAATAACATAAATGTTGGATGATTTTCTCATTTCTTTACTTTTGCAATGGGCTAGTCCACAGTACATTTCCTCCCTTGAAGGTACAGATCTTACCAATATTTTGGGCAATTAAACACAGACAAGCAAATAGACAAACAATAAGGGGAGACAGCAACACTGATGACATCACTGATGTGTGGTATTTGCTACAAGTGGTTTTGATTCTAAGCCTCATTACGAGCTGAGTAAAGTCTGTAAGTCCTCCCCATCTCTGCATTCACTTGGTGAGTGAGCCTGGGGCGGTGAGTGCTGTTGTCTTATGGATGCAGCATCCATTATTCAAATTTCATACTTGGTCTTTCTGTATGTGTGAGTGTGTTCTCTCCCCTTTTGTGTTTGAATTTTCCCTTTACATGCCAATGATGTCAACCTTATGTTTACTGATGACATTATGTTGGCCCTGTACATTTACATTTACTTAATTAATAGACACTTTTATTCAAAGCAACTTACAAAATGCGTCACCATGTGGGTTTCAGTGTGCAGAGTAAAGTGCGTGCTGTGATGGATTATTGTCAGCAGCCATACACCACAGACACTCCAGAACAGGTAATTCACTTGAAGCTAAGGATGTTCAGGCCTGACCAGTACTTGGATGGAAGACCATCCAGGAAAAGCTTGGGCTGCTGCTGAAAGAGATGTTGGTGATGTCAGCAGGGTGCACTTAACCTGTTGTCTGTGTTGATCTCAATGCCTCAGTGCAGTGATGGGGACACCTTGTTGTTAATACAGCACTGCCCTTTAAATGAGACATAAAATGGAGGTTTCGTGGTCATCAAAGATCCCTGTGCCTCCTTTGTAAAGAGTAAGGTTAATCTCAATATCCAGGCTAAATTATTGACCACTGCTTAATCTTTCTGGACCCCTAAATCCTAACACTGTTGCCCTAATCATTCCCTGTTCATTATTGGCTATCTCTTTCACTCATTCACCATCTAATAGCTAATGTATGGTGAGTGTACTGGTGCTGGAATGGCTCCTGTCACATCAAAGAGGAGGTTGCATATTACAAGTGTTTGAAAAGGCTCTCCAATCTCCATGTAAAATCACATCGAGTAGAAAACTGCCATAAATGTAAAGAATTATTTTTTTATTATTAGGGTGGACTCCAGGCTCTGTCCTGAAATGGATAAGTGGGAATGAGAATATTAATAAGAAAGTCTGGGTTTGTATGCTTCTTCTGTTAAAGTGAATACAATGAATGAATGTTTTAAAATCACCTCAGATGTTCAAAATGAACACAAAACTCCAAATCAGCTACTGTAGATCAGCCTTGATCAGGCCAAAGCCAAGGTGAAATGTTTGTCTTTTGAGATAGGATGTTAGACAGAACAGACTAATTCTCTTTTCTCAAGCAGTGAAAGGAAAAAAAAAATAGTTTTGATGCTAAATATTGCAGTATAACGTATAATTTCAGTTAACTCACTTGACTAATTTCTGTGGTGCATAAAAAAAAACAAAAGAATAACAAATGTGGATTCCACCCTTGATTTTACTAGGCTGATTTCTGTGAAACGTTGACAATTTCCTATAAATGACAACACCCAACCTAATTTTAAAACTGAAAGTGGATGAACGACAAGCGGATTGGAGAGTCTGAAGGTCCGCCAGGAATCGCTAGTTCATACTGCGAGTTGGAAAACTAAGAAAAAGAATAAAAAGGTTTGCTGTTAACTTTTGCTGCTTATTCCTCTCTGCGTTTTAGTGATAGAGAATGTTAACATAACTTGAAAATAATGAACGTCACCTTGCACTTCTCACTTTAATACGTCTATGTATGTTTAAAATTCACGGGAAATGTGGGAGTGCAGTTAAAGAGAACTTTGCTTCGGTTACTTTTGAAATACAGGTCTTTTTAATCACGGAGTGCTCTGTCTTTTTTCAGACATTTTTACACTAAGAGCTACTGAACATTAATTTTGCCGCACGACTAATAAACGGCTGCTGCTCCCTAAACCGCTGCTGTATAAATACTTTAGTGTTAATGTTACTGCATCGCCGTTTTAACTCATCCTGAACCTCAAGTTGTGCTGGTCTAATATGATCTACGCGCTGGTACGTTTGGTTGGTGAAGCGTATATTTGTTTAAAGATGAAGTAATAGTTCTGTATGCACGTAAATCAATATTTTTCTTAAAGAAATTGATCACAAATATTGGTGAACACGTAAATATTTGTATCTTAATGCATTACATCGCCTTTTTTGTTTTTTTAAATCTTTGTTCATCAACGTACATTCAGCGCAGTTATATAGTCAATTTGAACTGTTATGTTGTTTTAGTATGTTGATTGTATTACTTGTGGTTAACGACGACAACTTAAAAGGAAAGTGATTTAAGAAAAGGTATCCACACGTGCAGTATAAGGGGTCCAATTCAGTCCCGTCACCCGGCAAAAATGTCAATTAAACCTCAAAATCAGTGACGTTTCACAATCAGAGCTAGCACTAAATAAATAAACAGAAGCACTCCCTTGTGTACTGATCATTGATCCAAATTGTAGTCACTTACTGGCTAAATTCTTGATTCTTGATTGTTTTGAGGTGTAGAGATCAGGAGATGAAGGAATTATCACGCAGAGGTGCCTTTCTGTATAACATAAATACACTAATTTTACAGTTTCTACTAGAGGGGAACAGAATGATTCACCTGTCCTGTCCCGAATTCAGAATGCATCAAATAACAATGCATGTACGCGTCTGTTCTTCACACCTGTGCTTGAAATAATTTAAAAATAACCATTAAAGTATAAGCACAATTTTTTCCTTTGCAAACATGAATAATTTGCTTTTTTTGGTGACATGACGTTTAAACACATACGAGGCACAAAGTGTTACCATATAATTCATGTGAGGGAATCAGCCACCGTCAAAATTCAGGTTCCTCCTTTTGTTGCAAAAATTCTGTTCTTATACAGCTTAAGTGAATTAATGTGTAAAAACTTAATGATTAATTTTCCTTATTTCTTCTCATTCGGTAAGGAAGCCATATTGGTGTATTCTTACTGTTGCTTACATTTGAAAATCATGCGCTCATCGAAATTCTTACTCTCTTATCTTTTATTACCTGTAATGACACTTATCTGGATCTGTTTTTGTAAACCTTATCGGTAGATTAAGTGACACACATGTATGTTGTCTGAGTCCACTTAATATTAATTTACTCCATTTTATGTACTTGTCTGCTTTTGTGCTTTTGACATAAATATGAAAAAAAAAAAAAATCAGTAATAAAAATGCAGCCTTTGCCTTCAGTGAGAGTCCAGCATTTTCAGAGAGAGAGAGAGAACAGCATTTTCTTATTAAATTATTGCAAACATCCAGTGGTGAATAGATATAATTTTCTTAAAGAATTAAGTGCAATTTATAATACATTGCAATGTCTCTATATTCTTTTTATTTCTGAAATTGAAGACTCATTAGTATATTATATAACTTAAGCATAACCTCTCTTGACTTGTAGCGTGATCGTATATAACCTAACATCCATTAAAATCTTCTTGATCACTACACTGTCTGTCGTACATTGAAATGGCTCCACTATGACTCCTAAGTCCTTCTCATAAGGTGTACATTCAAGTTTCACAACTCCTGTTGTGTATTCACATCTAAAAGTGTTCCTTCCTATGTGTAAATGCTTAAAATGTACTTACATTAAATTTCTTTTGCCTCACATCCACCCAAGCCTGTATGCTGTCCAAGTCTCTACATAACATTTCAACAACAACAACAACAACATTTATTTCTATAGCACATTTTCATACAAAAAATGTAGCTCAAAGTGCTTTACATAATGAAGAATAGAAAAATAGAAGACACAATAAAAAATAAAATAAGTCAACATTAATTAACATAGAATAAGTAAGGTCCGATGGCCAAGGAGGACAGAAAAAAATATTAAAAAAAACTCCAGACGGCTGGAGAAAAAAAATAAAATATGTAGGGGTTCCAGACCATGAGACCGCCCAGTCCCCTCTGGGCAATCTACCTCACATAAATGAAACAGTCCTCTTTGTATTTAGAGTTCTCACGGAAGGAGTTGATGATGATGGTCAGGTAGACTTTTAGTCCATCAATGTTGGAGCATCATGATGCTTTGAGTATGTGGAGGTGGCGCAAGCCGTCACCACAAAGAAACTGGAAAAAGAAACAGAAAAGAGAGTAGGGGTCAGTATGGATTTTAGAGCCACCATGAATAGTTATTATGATGAATTGAACATACAGAGTATCCGGATTAAGTTAAATTGAAGTTATAGAAAGGCCATGTTAAAGTAATGTGTTTTCAGCCGTGTTTTAAAGTGCTCTACTGTATTAGCCTGGCGAATTCCTAATGGCAGGCTATTCCAGATTTTAGGTGCATAACAGCAGAAGGCCGCCTCACCACTACTTTTAAGTTTAGCTTTTGGAATTGTAAGGAGAGACTCATTTGAGGATCTGAGGTTACGATTTGGAATATAAGGTGTCAGACACTCCGATATATAAGATGGAGCGAGATTATTTAAGGCTTTATAAACCATAAACAGAATTTTAAAGTCAATTCTGAAAGACATAGGTAACCAGTGTAGTGACATTAAAACTGGAGAAATGTGTTCGGATTTTCTTTTCCTAGTTAGGATTCTAGCAGCTGCATTCTGCACTTGTTGCAAACGATTTATGTCTTTTTGGGTAGTCTTGAGAGGAGTGCGTTACAGTAATCTAGTCTACTGAAAACAAAAGCGTGAATTAATTTCTCAGCATCTTTCAGTGATATAAGAGGTCTAACTTTTGCTGTGTTTATTAAGTGAAAAAATGCTGTCCTAGTGGTCTGATGAATATGTGATTTAAAATTCAGGTTACAGTCAACAATTACCCCTAAGTTGTTTTACTTTCGTCTTGACTTTTAATCCTAATGCATCAAGTTTATTTCTGATAACCTCAATTTATCCATTATTTCCAATCACTAAAACTTCAGTTTTCTCTTTATTTAACTTGAGAAAATTACTATTCATCCATTCAGAAATACAAGTAAATATTGTGTTAGTGAAACAACAGAGTCAAGGTCATCAGGTGCTATTGATAAGTACAGCTGTGTGTCATCAGCATAGCTGTGGTAGCTCACATTGTAACCTGAGATAATCTGACCTAACGGAAGCATGTAGATTGAGAAGAGCAGCGGACCCAGGATAGAGCCTTGTGGAACACCATATAGGATATCATGTGTCTTCGAGTTGTAATTCCCACAACTAACAAAGATTTTTCTCCCTGTCAGGTAGGATTCAAACCAATTTAAGACACTGCCAGAAAGGCCCACCCATTGACTAAGGTGATTTCTAAGAATATTATGATCAATGGTTTCAAATGCAGCACTCAGATCTAAGAGGATGAGAACAGATAAATGACCTCTGTCTGCATTCACTCGCAAATCATTTACTACTTTAACGAGTGCAGTTTCTGTGCTGTGATTTGTTCTAAAACCCGACTGAAATTTATCAAGAATAGCAGGTTTATTGAGGTGGTAAGTTAACTGCATAATGACTGCCTTCTCTAGAATTTTACTTAAGAAAGGCAGGTTAGAGATGGGTCTAAAATTTTAAAAAGCAGAGGGGTCAAGATTATTTTCCTTGAGTAGGGGTTTATCTACAGCAGTCTTAAGACAGTCTGGGAAGACCCCCGTATTTAATGATGAATTTACTATGTCAAGAATATTATCAATTAGCACGCCTGATACTTCTTTGAAAAAACTTTTTGGTATTGGGTCAAGGACGCAGGTGGAGGGTTTCAGTTGAGAGATTATACTATGTAATTCAGGTAAATCTATCCTGGTGAAAAAATTTAATTTGTGTATAACGGCCTACTGGGGTTTAGGAGGATCTGCAGTGTTGGGGAGATATACTATGTTATTTCTAATATCATTAATGTAGGATTTCTGCTGATCCTACATTAACTGTTCTTCCACCTTTGGTAGCCCCTGCAAACTTAATCATCGTATTGATTATATTCCTTTCCAGATCGTTAACATATATTGAAAAGATCAGAGGTCCCAGCACTGATCCCTATGAGACATCAATTTTAAAATCACCTGATTCTGTAAAAGTTCCCATCACAATAACTTTGCTTCCTGTGTTTGAGTCAATTTTGTACACATCTTAAAAACTGCACCCTGAATTCCCACTCCTTTTAGTTTTATCATTAACATTTCATGTGATACTTTATCAAAAACATTCTGAAAACCAAGAGAAATTTTATCATATGGCGATCTCTGATTGTGTTGTTTTGTTGCTTCCTCAGAGAACTCAGGCGTGTTTCTGAGAAACAGCCTTCCTCATTTGAACCCATGTTGAGTATTTGCTAACATACTTGTTCTAGACATGTCTTATTCAGCCTTTTCCTTAGTAATTCCTTCATTAATTTACCTGTAATGCACATTATACTTACTGGCCTGTAGTTACTTGGATCAGCCCGATAGCTGTTTTTATATAATTGAATAATGTTTGCTTGCATCCAGTCTATAGGAATTACCCCAATGTACACAGATTTTTTAAAAATATGTGCCAAGGGTTTATATGCAGTAATGTACTTGTTGTAAAAATATATGAAGTATGTTCTCACTAACTTCTTAAGCACTCAAGGATAAAAGTTATCTGGTCCTCGTGATTTGTTAGATTTCAGCCAGTTTAATCCAAACAGTATTTCTCCCTGTGTGATTTGCATTTTACGAAGAACCTCTTTAGTGGTCCCCATTATTAAATAAAATTAGCTTATTTCCTTCAAGGAATTGTCTTTTTGATATAAAATTGGGTTTTTGAGTTTGAAAGTTCCCAATAAGTGGACAAAACCAGAAATCTTTAATGTATAGCAGGCTACCTAGGAGAATATAACAGATCAATTAAACATGAATTTAGCCTGTGGTATTGTAGGCAATGAGTTCTTTTACAATCTGGAACTCCTTCGTAATTAAGAATCTGTTATTATCTATTTACAGCTATTTATGGAACCTGTTATGGATCTAAATAAATAAAGGTCTTTACTGAAACCTTCATGAGGATGGCAGTTTAGAAAATCAAAACTCTGTTCCTGTATTGCATCACTTTGAAGGGCCACTTTTGAACCATTTAAGAAAGACTCACTAGTGTTTAGGTGAAGATCATCTCCTGTGTTCAAATTTATAAAACATGCACATGCACAAAAAAGAGGACTGAAGGCTGTGTTTACAACTTTCCTTTCAAAGGTTAGGATTTATAAAAACAAATTGATAGAAAAACATTTACATATTTACACCATCTGAACCTTTCAGAGAAAGTGGAAAATGACGACACCCCTGACGAAGTAGGAAGATGCAGCCAATGAAACCAACTAAATGATGAGTCTTTCTTATAATATGCTTTGACAATGCCAAAATATTAGAAGACTTAGACACTAGGCAAACGGTCATACACGAAAAGAGGGAGTTTTTAGGAATTGAAATGATGCGTCAGGTGGGCGGCTACTCCACCAGCCAATGAAAGTCTTGCAGGATTGTAATTGCATATGTATGAAGTGGATTAGCACAGGTAGCAATGTTTGTCTTTTGCAACAGGACAGATTTTGAGGTGCATTAATGTGCGCAGTTATTCAAGATGGCTGTGATTTATTAAGGGTAAATTGCACAGATACAGTATGTGAATATGTTTTTTTGTTTATGCATTTTCCTGTTTTTTGGCTAATGCATACTTTCGCAGTTGAATCCACACAAACTTTTATAAATGAAACCCTGTGGTGTGGTTTATATTTTGGAATTGTGGATTAGGGCTACTGAACCTGTATAAGCTCTTCATTTATTAAATTTTGAAGAAGCAGATCAGTATTAAGAAAGTGTAAAGTCTATTTTGTTCTGAACATCAAAATGGAAGAGACAGGCTCACCACACAATATTAGAAATTCTGCACATAAAGAAGTAAATTTATTTATAGTTTCAATAGACTAAGGCACACACTAAGCCACTGTTGTTAGGGCCATATTGTAACACCTTAAAACCCACAAATAAAGACCTTAACAAAGGGAACAGTCATGGCTGACCTTGTTTTGTCCATATGAATGTGTGATGATTGCTTATCAACTCTGCTGCACACCCGTAAATGAGATGTTGGACTCCTTGTTAGTCCTGTTTGGCATGCCGTCTGTCTTTGTACTCACCAGATATCACTTCTAAAAAGCTGTGGAAAGATGAGAGGCTTTTAAAGAATTCATAGTCACTAACAAGTAACAGTCTCCACCTCGTTTCAGTTTCTGGAGATTGCAACATCAATGTTTCATCATTTTATAAAAACAGATGAATGGAATGCTATAGTAAAAATCAAGACTCTACATGCCTAAATAAATCAGAAATATCGTTTTTGACTGTCTTACTGTTTCTGTATAGTCATTTACACTTGACTTTAATGTCCATCAAAATATTATTTATTTACAGACAAACTGGGACTGTGCTTAAGTCTCTTAGTTCATGCATACTGTTTTTGAAATTTGAAAATATTACTATTCTGGAAGTTGTTAATTTCCTTGTGTATGTGACCTAATCTCTAAATCTTACTGAAGCTATAGACACACATATCAATAAGTAATATTCATTTCTGTTTCTTTTGAGATGTCTGAACATACTGAGTATGAACAGGAGACAGAAGGCCTTCAGAAGCATTTAAAAGAATTTGGACTTGACCCTGCTTATTGGCAACCGAAGCTAAAAGAAGAGTTGGGAATTGTTTCTGTTCAAGCTTTCTCATATGTGGGAAAAGAAGACTATGAGGAACTTTTACCACACTGCAAAGCAAATTGGGAGAAAAGAGCACTTAAGAATATGTTTAAATTGAAAGATTACCCCTATCAAAAGACTAACGCAGGTACAAATATCCAAAATGTTGAAACAGAATTAAAAGCAAGTTTTAAAAGAAGTACCCTTATAAAGAGAAAAATAAATGAATATTCTGCACTCACTGATTCACCCTTCATTGGTGTCATAGAAAGACTGGGACTCAAGTCATTTTACCCCAAGAAACTGACAATGTCTGACATCCTGGTGATCGACAAGTTCTCCTTACATGACTCTCTGCCATCCACAGAGCAGGAGCTGCCTTTTTGTTTTCTTCAAAAACTTCTCATCGGTGACTACAGAGCAAGAGAAATCACAATTGAAACAACAGAAAAAAAATCAAAATCGTCTCTGAGCAACATTCACAGAAAAAGAGTAATGGATGTAGAAGATCTCTTGAATGAAGACTGCAGTATTCAAGATTATGATATTTCCACTGAAGATCAAACAAACCTTCACTTCATGGATGTCCAGATGGCTGTCTATCACTGTGCTGACATGTCCGTCTGGCAGTATATCACATCCAAGTTGTCATTTTGTCAGTTTGCTCTTCCTCTCTTGGTTCCAAACCCTTTTGCCAATCACATTGAATTTCCTTTATGGTCTTTTCAACTGCTCAAGAAAAGCTGGAAGAACTTAATTAAATCAGAAAGTGGATTCAAAGGAAGAAATCAAAATGTGTGTAAGACTCCTGCACCAGTTGTTTCATTTATACGTTTAGGTCCCTGCTCCTCCTCCAAGTCACAGGTCTTAAATGGCTTACTGAACAAAGGTAAGCACAGCACTTTTCACCATCGGGACTGTAAGGGTGCAGAAGAGAAGAGTCTGTTCATGGATGGGGTTGTGGAGATTTCATGGTTTTGTCCTGCAGGTAAAGAGGATGATCAGTTCAATGAGTTCATTGCATTTATGAATCTGCGTGGAGACGCAAAAGAACATCACAAACAATGTGAATTTCTGTTTGAAATTTCATCCGTAAATGTTGTAGTTTTCAAAGATTCTCATGCAAAGGATAGCAAAGGAAAAGACATTTTACAGAAACTGTTGAAATCACCAACCCCACTGATCTGCTTGCTTGATGATAAAGAAAAAGTATTAAAACGGAGTCATGAGCCTATAGTGAAGATACCACTTCTAAATAGAAACCAAGCTGATCTTCTCCAAGAATTAACAGCTTCTATACAACATCTCCTAGTCAAGTCACAGCGCTCTTTGAATATCCAGCAGTGTGCTGATGTCGCCAGGAAACTTGGTGTTAAAGTGGATGAAGACGATGAAAAATGCAAAGAAGCCAAGGCTGCAGCAGAGAGCCTGGTGAAGCCATTAAGAGGTCAACTATTGTGCTCAGTTAAAGAGAAGTTCTTTCCTCTTCAAGGAGATCTGTGGCACAACTGGTGTAAGAAAAATAAAGAGCTCACTCGTCTACAAGTGAATGGAAACCGAAGCCTTGAGCGGCAGAGAAGTGACATTGAAAATGAAAAAAATAAACTAAAAAAAGAACAGTGCAGGAGAGTTGATCCTCTAAATGTGGTAATGAAGTGCTTTATTGAAAATCTGAATCCAAAGTCATTAAAAAGTAAGAGACTCTTTCTTAACTGGCTAGGGATTGCTTTTGATGAGTTAACATGCGATGATCGCCTAAAAATGGAACACGAGCTCACTTTAATATGGTCACAAATGGAGGAACTAAAAGAAAAAGATGTGAAAACAGATTCACTAAAACAAGAATTTGAGGAAAAATCAGCAATGTTCATGGCTTCATCCTTGGGCGTAGAACATGTGCTTAGAGAACTTGGTCAGATGTATGAGGCTTTATTAACACAACAAGAGAAGAAAGAAATATTTATGTCTCTGCCAGAACTTGCTGCTGACCTCATGATCTCTGGATATCCCATCGAGCTGATGGATGGAGATTCTTCTCACATTCCTGTGACCTGGGTAAGTGATGTCCTTGAACAAGTTATTGAGAAGCTCAGTGACAAAAGAATTTTTGTTCTTTCAGTTTTGGGAATTCAGAGCACTGGGAAGTCCACTTTATTGAACACCATGTTTGGTCTTCAGTTTGCCACAAGTACGGGTCGATGCACCCGAGGAGCCTTCATGCAGCTGATTAAAATCAAAGAGGACCTGCTGGATCTCGACTTTGATTACTTGCTGGTGGTCGACACTGAGGGTCTTCGGGCTTTAGAGCTTGTAGACAAAGGCACTTTAAAACATGACAATGAGCTTGCAACGTTTGTGATTGGGATTGCTAACCTGACTCTAATTAATATATTTGGGGAGAATCCCTCTGACATGCAGGACATTCTTGAAATTGTCATTCAGGCCTTTCTGAGGATGAAGAAAGTACGACTGTCACCAAGCTGCTGTTTTGTTCATCAGAATGTTGGTGAAATAACAGCAGGAGAAGCAAATATGGAAGGAAGAAGACGGCTGGAAGAGAGACTGGACTTCATGACTCAGACAGCAGCAAAGCAAGAGGTGTGTGATGTCACTCACTTTAAAGATGTCATCAGGTTTGACATCAACAGACACGTTCATTATTTCAGTCACATTTGGGAGGAAAGTCCACCAATGGCCCCTCCAAATCCAAACTATAGTGAACATGTTCAGAAACTGAAACAGATGCTGCTTTCTAAGGAAATGAAAGAAGGTATTTTAAAGATTTCAGAATTTAAAATCCATGTGGAGGATCTCTGGTCTGCTCTCTTGGATGAGGACTTTGTCTTCAGCTTTAAGAACACCCTGGAGGTAACAGCTTACAGACGACTGGAGGAAGAGTATAGGAAATGGAGCTGGAAGCTGAGGAAACACATGTTAGAGACTGAAAATCAAATACACAGCAGCATTGAAAATAATAAATTAAAAAGAAAAGAGGAGTTTAACTTGGAAGGAGAGGTTAACAAGAAATATGAGACACTTGCACAGAAAATAGAAGAGTATTTTGCAAAGGATAAAGACAAAGACTTAATGGTTCAGTGGAAAGAAAGGACTCGACTGAACTTTAAGGACCTAAAAATAGACCTGGTGAAAGTAGCTGAAAGAAGATTGAATGAGTTCATGAAAATGAAAGAAGGTGTCAGAAATCTAGAGGAGAAGAAAGGCAAATATGAAGAAGAGCTAATGAAAATGAGCCGGGAGTTGGCACTGGAGCTGAAAGGCAAAGACTTGCAAGATCAAGAACTTGAAAACAAATTTGAGAAAATGTGGACTGAGTGGGTGACTCGAGTGAAAGCAGAGATGCCTCCTCCAATACAGCCAAACATAGAGATGGATGTGGAGAAAGTTCTTAATGAGAAATATGACATGAAAATCATTCGCTCCAGCAAAGACACAAAATCACACAAAAAGTTAAAGCAAATAAAATTAAATGATTTTTCTGTTTATATAAATATGAAACTACAATGCAAGATTTTAAATGTTGTCAAGTATGTATCAACATTTAAGAGCAATGATCAAGATCATCAGTGCATGAGTGACCTCACTAGCAGAATAAAACAAGACATTTATGGTTACATTAAAGACAAAGAGGAGGCCAGAGTTGATTACAATGAAAGTTACATTCATGAAATTGTGAAGAAAATTGAGGATCACGTGAAACTTTTTGACTGCAATGGAGGCAGATTTGACATCAGAAATGAATATCCTGCTGACATGGCTTTGTTATTATGTGAAGAGGCAGTGGTACCGAGATTTAAAGAGATGCACCATAAATTTCAGAAAGCTAATAATCCCATAGAGTATCTTGACAGCAAGAAGGGGGAGTACTTGAAAAGTTTTAAGATGTTCAGCACAGGAGCGATTGCCACAGCTGTGCTTGCAGTCACTGTTGCTGAAAAACTGAAATTAGCCATCCGGGAGGAGGTTTATGACAGAAGTCTTATCATGATCACTGGCGAAATAAAATGCAATGACCCAGCACTGAGAGGAAACCAATCCAATCTGGAGAATCACATCTTACTGGCTCTAGTGAAAGAGCGGAACTTTGACAAGTTTATGCTGTACATACGGTCTCCAAAAAAGCATTGTGCTAAGTTCATTAAGACACGAGTGAAGGAATATTTTGCACAGAGAAATGAAGAAATCCTTTTTATATTTAGACATCGCATACATCAGATAAAAGTATCTGTCTGTACAGCATTTCTTAAATCAGTTAAAAACTCAGAAAATGAAAACATTCAGATATCTGCCTGGCTGGACAGATTTTGCTCTGCACTTGGAGATAAGATTGTCTTCTCCAAATCTAACATGAGAGGCTATGACAGTGACACAATTCTGGATGTCAGATTCTTTAAAGAAAGAATAACCACTCTGCTTGAGACAGTCGCTGCTGATTTAATGTCAGAATTTAATGACTTGGATTCTTTTGATCGTTCAGCATTCAGGCGGCAACCTCATGATATTCTGACTGAGCAGCTCAGTGGATGTTGGGTACAGTGTCCATTCTGTCTGGCCACCTGTGAATCAACAATCCCAAATCATGGTGGTCAGCACAGTGTTCGCTTCCACAGACCCAAAGTACTCTGGGGTGGTCACTGGCAGAAAACTGATCACTTTGTCACTGATAATTGCTCTACTATTGTACAGAGTAACTGCCAGTTCTTAAATCATGAGGACAAATACATTCCTTATAAACAGTATCATTTAGGAGGCCCCAGATATGAAAGCTGGAGCATTACACCAGAAAGAGAATTTCAACCAATCTGGAAATGGTTTGTCTGTCAGTTCAAGTCTGACCTGGAAAAACATTATAAACTGCAATTTACTGATATTCCAAAGCAGTGGAATGAAATCAAAGATAAAGAAGTAATTAAATCACTTAGTAAATAGATAAATGCAGTAATCAATAAAAATAGCACATCATAACATTTTTATATTGTATATCCTTTCCTTTTTAACAACTATAACTATTTATATATATATATATATATATATATATATATATATATATATATATATATATATATATATATATATATATATAGCAATGCACGTTCTAGTTTTATTAGGAGATTAAATTGGACAATGCAGTGTTCTGAATGTGATGTGCATTTCTCAATGATAACACATTCTAACGCTAACTCGGGCGGCATGGTGGCACAGTATTAGCGATGCTGCCTCGCAGTAAGGAGACCTGTGTTCACTTCCTGGGTCCTCCCTGCGTGGAGTCTGCATGTTTTCCCCGTGTCTGCATGGGTTTCTGCCCACAGTCCAAAGACATTCTGGTTAGGTGCATTGGCGATTTTAAATTGTCCCTAGTGTGTGCTTGGTGTGTGTGTGTCCTGCGGTTGGCTGGTGCTCTGCCCAGGGTTTGTTTCCTACCTTGTGCCCTGTGTTGGCTGGGATTGGCTCCAGCAGACCCCCATGACCCTGTAGTTAGGATATAGTGGGTTGGATAATGGATGGATGGATGGATGGGATAATACTAACTCATTGTTAATGCTAAATGTTTGCTTGACCTGATGCCACACTTTTTATCATTGCTGTCTTACAGCTTCTGGGTCCTGTGTTTGAATCCCGACTCAGTTGTTGTCTGTATGAAGTTTGCATGTTCTCACTGTGTTCTCCCTCTCAGTACTCCAGTTTTCTGGCACATCCCACAGACATGTATGTTAAGCGTATTAACCTAATGTAACATCCTCAAACCAACATAATCCAATCCAGTGTTTTAGGGGGTAGGAGCCTCTCCTGGCAGTATGTTGTGCTAAACAGGAAACAATCCTGGACAGGACACCAGTCTAGCCATTTACTCGGACCCTCACACTAAGCCAAGCACCAGTTTAAAGTAAGCAGTTAACCTAATCTGCACCTTATAGGGGATGTGAGATGAAAACTAGAAGACCCACAGAAAAACCTTCACATGCAAACTCCACAGCAGATGACTTCCAGGTACAGAAGTTTAAAAGAAGGCACCGAATTCCTATGACAGCAGTGCTACCCACTGTGCCACCCAGCATATTTTACACTATAAATTATTATGTGATTAGTTATTTTAGGACTGATTTTAATTGTGTCATTCAATGGACTGACATCTCATCTGCCGGTCCTTCCTTTAGTATGCCCGGTGTTGCGTGATGAGCTCCAGTCCAAAGACCCCCTCTCTGTTGGAGCAGTTTTGATGATAAAATTGAAGGATGTTAAACTTCAGCATTTTCATTGAGGGAAGAGAACCATTGTCATTACTGCATGTCACTTATTGAAATTGTCTCTTTTTAAAACTTATTTAAATGTGTAATATAAAGTATACGACTATTATGTGACATATCTCGAGATGCTTTGAATATATATTATATATTATATTTTTATACTTTACTTCAATATGAGCCAACTAACTACTTTTACATTAACTATTGTTTTCAAATCACTAGCAATAACACTGCAAACAAACATTTAAAAATGTCTTATTTCAAACATTGTCTGTTTCTTGAAGGAGGCACAGTTTACTCACAGGTCTGCCCAGTGTGCTGGTTTTGGTCTGCACACAAAGCCTTCTGACTGCACATTTGGCATCTGACATTGTCTTGATGCCTCGACCCAATTCCCGGGTAATGGGTCATGCCATGACTAGAGCTGTGCCACGTGTTTGTCCTTCAGCAAACTCATTGTGAACCTACAATTTGGTTCCTTCTCTTTTTTTGTCAAAGATCATTAAAACAGTTTGAGCTGTTATCCGGTTATTTGTGTATTCATAGCAATATTTTCGTGCAAATGAAAACCTGCATGGACAATATTTTTAAAGAATGGAAGCAGTCATGTTATATAATTCCCACCCAGACTTTCAGGCCAGATTCTGATTTTGTTTCAATAAGTCCTTTTTTTTCTCATTTAAAAATATATTTGTAGAAAAAGTCACTTAATTGACCAAATAAACTCATTCTAAAAATCTCCTTTTTGTTGAGAGGAATATGTGAAAAATCCAAAATAGAACCTGCAGTTGCAACATATTACCAGCAATTAACTTTTTAAAATATGCCTCCATGTAGTGGAGAACATACTGAAGGAGACACAAATTTTTATTTTACTCGTATTTTAACAAAAACATAGACATTGCACTATTTAGAGAATTTGCTGCACCTGCTCAGTGCCTCACGTCCGATGTCTTGCGAGGTTGTGACGTCTGTGTGAATTTGATTTGCACAGCACACACTAAATTAAGCAGCAGTCATCCCCACGGCTGTTGTTCTGAATCAACCATATCACATAAGCTTGTCCATTTAATTTTTTACTGGGTTTCTTAAAAAAAGAAGAAGAAGAAGAAAGAAAATTGATTTGTGATTGATTTGTGCAGTAATTTGCTGCAAATTTCTTCTGTCGCAGTTGGTCACACACCCACACTGGCTATTCAGGGGTCACTTTTATAGTCCTTATTTCTAAAATTGTCTGCAGATTTTTTGTGAACCTATATGCACACATCAAAACAAACAAACAAAAAAATTTTAATCTGGCATATGCATTTTTTTATGCAATTTACTGTTTATAAATCACAATCACCTTGCACCACAATGCTAACACTAGGGAACAATTTTGAACAATTTTTTTGTTAACTTCAATTTTTAAGCTTATTTACACTAAAAGAGGTATGCTGATTCTGAAAGTGCAGTTAGTTTTCTTCTATTACGTCAGCTTTTTTCTCTACCGATTATACTAGTTCGATTACTGTAGCATGAATTGGTATAGGCTATTCATTTACACTCAAGACAGTGTGGTCAGAGGTTATGTGGTGCTTTACGTAGTGAATAAGCAAAATCTATTTTTCTACTTATACACATATTTCCATTCTTTCATATCATGTCTGTCTCTGCTGATTCTCGTCGTAAGTGCCTAAATAACCCTGATTCATTTTGTTATATCTGTGGCAGTTTCACCATTCCCAGTCATTTGTAGATCAAGCCTATTTGACATATTTCAAAGTTAAACTTGGTGATGAAGATAAGTCTTGGGCCCCTCATAAGGTGTGCAAACAGTGTGTTGAGGGTTTACAGATGTGGACAAAGCGAACACGTGATAAGATGCCATTTGGTATACCTATGGTTTGGCGAGAGCCAGGAGATCATTTCAGTAACTTTTACTTTTGTATAGTGAAAACTTCAGGATATAACAAGAAAACTAAATGTAACATAGAGTATCCTAGTAGTCTACCATTGGCTATACGCCCAGTGGCTCATTCAGATAAAATCCCAGTGCCGGTTTCATTACACTATCATCTCTTGAAGAACATGATTATGGTGATGAACTAGGTGACAACAATGATGAACAGTTTGAAATTGAAGAGGACTCTGTTCGTAAGGGATTTGATCAGCATGAGCGGAGTGATTTGGCATGTGATTTGGGACTATCGAAGAAGGCTTCAGAACTCCTAGCATCAAGACTGCATGAGAAAATCTATCTTGAAAAAGGAACAAAGGTATCATACTTTCGAACCAGAGAAATTGCATTTCTGCAGTACTTTAGAACTGACAGTGGCTTTGTGTATTGCCATGACATTACCTGGTTTAATGGAGGAATTGGGAATTCAAATCTATAACTGAACTGAATGGTAACTATTCATCGATAGCTCAAAGCGGAGCTTAAAGTGTGTCCTCCTTCACAATGGCAATATATTTGGGTCAGTCCCAATTGGCCATTCAGTTTCTCTTGGTGAAGAATATGCAGACATAGAGAGTCATTGAGTTGTTGCAATATCATCAACACAACTGGCTCATCTATGTTGACCTTAAAATGGTATGCATCCTTCTTGGTCAGCAATGGTGATACACCAAGTATCCCTGTTATCTGTGCCTGTGGGACAGCAGAGCTCGTGAGAGGCATTGGGTGGAAAGGAATTGGTCTCCAAGATCTGCCCTAAAACCAGGTGATACAAACATTCTACTTGAGCCACTTGTTGATAGAAAGAAGATTATATTACCACCTCTGCACATGAAACTGGGTCTGATGAAGCAGTTCGTTAAAGCTTTGCCAACTGAAGGAGACTGTTTCAAGTACCTCATTTTGGGATTTCCTAGGCTGTCATTTGAAAAAATAAAGGCTGGTGTGTTTGATGGTCCACAGATTCGTCAGCTCATCAAAGATGAACATTTTATCAGGACAATGTCAGAAGTCGAAAAGAATGCTTGGTTACCATTCAATGCCATTGTCAAGGACTTTCTTGGAAACACATGAGCAAATAATTACACAGAAATTGTCCAGAAACTCTTGGAGAGCTACAAAATGCTTAGTTGCAATATGAGCATCAAGATGCATTTTCTGTATAGCCACCTTTCTAATTTCCTGGAAAACCTTGATGCAGTCTGTGATGAGCAAGGTGAAAGATTTCACCAAGATTTGAAGGTCATGGAAGGACGGTATCAGGGTAGATGGGATGTACATATGATGGCTGACTATTGTTGGAGCATCCGGTGGGATTGTCCTAACACTGAACACTCCAGGAAAAGCTATAAGTGTAAATTTTTACCTTAACCACTTAAATAATTTTCAAATGTTTTACTGTAAAAAAAATGTCATAGAGTAACAATAAATCCTTTGTATGAACAAAATAAATTTAAATAAACAGTACATTCAAGTCATTATTTCATTATTTTTTCATTGTATGTAAAATTTGTATGTTTTTTGACAAAAATGGAGGTTACCTTGTATCGTAAAAACTGGATATGATAGCAAAAAACTGGGGTCATTTCTGGATTCACCACCTGAAAATTAGTAAAAAACTAGTGTAAGATCTAACTCAACAAAAAATGTGTTCCCCAGTGAATCAGTCAAATACATATGCAATCCCGATTGTGCAGAACTTCATTGGCTGGTAGTAAAGCCTCGCTCCTGACGTGTCAGTGCCCCGCCTCCTGCATTCAAGAGTATCAGGCTGCATTCCTCAACTCAGAGCACAAGGTATACGCAGCATTATACAGCCTTCTTCCTTGCATTCTGAGTGTCAGGGAACTGCATAAAGTGTCATTGTTTCAATGGATAAAATGAAAAAGAAAAATGCATATGTATACAATAATAAAAATGATGATAAAATTGTATTAATAGAACTTCATGGTATATATTGCTCTTAATGGTCACAATTTTCTCAACTTAGTGTTCATTTTCTGAGTTGAAGCATATTAAAAATCATCTGGGTAAGGGAGAGAGGTTCTATTTATACTGGACACTGAGTGCCTCCGGTACCAGGACAGAGAGAGCACCCGAAAGTAGGAATCATAAATCCTCTCAACACCCTCTGGTAGCACCCTTGGAACCCAATGGTTGCTCCATGGCCCAGCAATTCTCTGAATACCCTGTGGTTATCCGAATGGGTACAGACGCTCAGGCATTTTGCCTCCTAGTGAATGAGGAGAGCAAATACAGTACATTTCCCCAACCTGTCTCTCCATTATACTGGCATCCCGGTAAGATAACAATCTTCAGTTCATCCCGGCCTGCACACCAGTATACCCATTTACACACGGGCATTGCCTGTCAGCCTCCTGGCCAAGGTTGGACGTAATTTGCCTCTTCTTGTTCAAAACCAGTTAAGTAACCCCAACTCATCCTGGCCTGGACACACAACAGATAGATAGATAGATAGATAGATAGATAGATAGATAGATAGATAGATAGATAGATAGATAGATAGATAGATAGATAGATAGATAGATAGATAGATAGATAGATAGATAGATAGATAGATAGTGTGGCATCCGGCCAGGGCTGGAGCCTGGCCAGGACTGCCAGGAGGACCAGAGGAGGGCTTGTACCTCCTCCAGACCACGAGGGGGCATCTGCCCTGATTATGTTGGGGGCCTCGGGTAAAGGGCTTGGAAGCCCAGCCCTGTAGGGACCCGTGGCCACCGGCAGGCAGTGCCCCGGTGTTTGAATATCCCTGGAGCCCAGCACTTCCGCCACACCAGGAAGTGCTGGGGGGAAGACGACTGGGGACACCCGGACGGCTTCCGGGTGCGCAGCCGGCACTTCCGCCACACTGGGGCGTGTCTGCGGAGGAGTGCCGGGAAGCAGCTGGAGCCCATCTGGGTTCCTATTTAAGGGGCCGCCTCCCTTCAGTTGATAGCGAGAGTCGGGTGGAAGTGGACAGAGCTGGAGAGAGGACTGAAGGTGGCCAGGAAGGTACAAAGACTGTGAGGCCTGGACATTGGGGGAACGGTGCAAGAGGCACTGGGGTTTGTGGTGCACGTAAAGAACTTTGTAAATAGTGTAAATAAACAGTGTGTGGTGGAGCCAACCAATGTTGGTCTGCTTGTGTCCGGGTCCGAGTCCACAATAGAAATTTTACTTTTTACAGAAGCTCATTACATATATGTATAATTAAATTAAAATAAAAAAGAAAAATTCATAACTTGAACTTTACAGTACCAGTGAGGCATTATACAAGTGTATTGCTGTTTGTATAAAGGAACCTCAATTGTGTTTCTTGACACACTTTTGCTGAATAATTCATTGGTTGAAAGTCCTCAGTGTTAGTGTGTCATTAAGAGGATGTGCAGCAGTGTTCATAATGACACTCAGTTTTTTTCTTCATTCTCTTCTTGGCTACAACCTCAAGGGGATCCACAGTATGTCCCATAACTGAGCCTGCTGATTTATTACTTTGATTATTTGATGGGCCTCCCTTGAAGTTATGTTACCAGATGGGAACAAGCATTTGAATTGTACACTTGCCTCTCATTGTTACATTTATATTAATAGAGATGAGCCACCAGCATTGTTATATGGAACAGAAACCTTGGTTGTTAAAAAAGTGCATGAAAGGAAACTGGAAACTATAGAAATGAGTTTGTTGAGAGAAATGTGTGGAATAAGAAAGTTTGAAAAGATCAGGAACTTGGGAACCAGAGGTACCATTCAACTTGGGGAAATCTCAAAGAAAATACAGTAAAGAAAGTAAAGTGATATGGGCATGTCATGAGACACTAACAATATGGGTTTGAAGAATTATGGATATGGAGGTGTTGGGACAGAAGAGAAGAGGATGACCAATGATAAAGTGGACTGATTGTGGATCTAAAGGAGAAAGGGGTATCAGGTGAAAAAGTGAACAATAAACAAGAACAGAGTGGATGGCTCAATATAGTGACCACACATGAAAATGGGAAAAGCTTTAGAAAAACCACATCTGAGACACCTCAGGTTTATATTGCTGCAGACTATGAAACTGCACAGATGAACTGACCTTCTGTTTGTTAAAGATATGCACAAGAATGAGGAATGTTCTCTTCCTGATACTGTTTTCACTCGCTTTTCTTTAACTTTTAATATTTCATTTTACATATCTTTATAGTTTGAAGTGCGAAGCTAGCCGATGAATATGCTGCTACTGGGCTACACTCCTAACCAATGAATGAGGTAGGAAGGCAGGTCTTCAATTCAGATACTCAGTTGAGTTTGAGTATGTTCCATTTTTGTTCATGATTGCGTTTTCCTGAGGTGGTTTATTTAAAAATATTTTAGTAAAAATAAACATGTTTGGAATGTTGTGAGCAAATGACTGGATGAGTTGACATATGGATTATGTGACATGAGTTAACATGAGATTTTCTCATGATCTTTGAAATAGTTTACTGTTGTACAGTGCTGCTCACCTTAATCCTTATTATATCAGAACATTTACATCAAAATTTGAGATGAAAATGTTTTCTTTGCCACCACTACACATTACACTTCCAAAAGTACTAGTTCCAAAATGGCAGTTTGTTAGCTTGTGTGGTTCCTCATACAACCAATTCTTGACAAAGATTTCTGTGAGATCTTGGGATCAGATGTCTTTGCATATCATCAGGCACCATGCATCTCCAGGATTTTCAACAGCATTTTTGTGCGTCGAATGTGACCATTGATCTTGCGGTCATGGTAATGTTGTAGGAACATGGGCACATGTGTCTTGGGCACTACAAACTGATAATGGTAATGCCAATTCTTTGTTGGGACACAGCAATTAAGTGCCCCTTGATGTCTCCTATATTATACGTGGTCAGGCCTCTCCCCTGAACCTTCTCTCAGTCCCGGACATACAGGATTAGAAGCTTGTGACTGAACAATGTCCTGCATTTTCAGGGGAAGATCAGGTCAAGAGTTGGAGAGCGATACTGCACAAAAAATGGATGCTGGCCCATACACCTGAAACAGCACATCGGGCATGATGTTAGCACAGCCTTTAAGCTTGAACATAAACTGTTAGAGGCACAACACCCACCTGTTTAGCCTAGACATGATCTTCGTGTAGTTCAATGCCCAGGTCAGAGCTTGGTGGTCTGTGTAGATTTCAAATGTTGTTCCTTTCAGGAAATGGCGCCACTTCTGAAAGGCCCACATAACAGTGAGGCACTCCTGTTCGGTGGTAAAATAATTGAACTTGGTGCCGTTTAGGCAGTGGCGGTTTTAGGCATGGGCGAACGGGGCAGCCGCCCAGGGCGGCATTTTTTCATGACACGTGGGGGGCGGCACACGAACTTGGAGGAAAAAAAAAATCATCTGTGCCGCTAAGCGGTTTTCTATTATCTATGATACCTCGCCGCCCTGCTGCTGAAGGAGCCGCACAGAAGCTGAGCGAGCGGAGAGGAAAGGGGATGAGGGGCAGTGGGGGTTAGTGGAGGCGCACAACTGTGAGTACAGTTCACCTGTCCTAAATGAAGCGGACAAGGAGGGGGGCTAAACTATGTCAGTGACACCTGACTTTCTTACAAATAACGCACATTTCATTCAAAATATTTTAAACACAGACCAATAATTGGCACATTTTTATTTATTTATTTAATTGTGTGAAATGGCTAATAAAAATAGGTAATAAAAAATGATTATGATGTGGAGGTGAATTGGTTTAATCTTGACTTCTGGTCGTGAGTGACAGCGTTGGGGATGATGGGAAATCTGTTGATTGCCGATTACTTAGTAAACACAGCGATGGAGAGAAAAAGGCCAAAGCTGTCAGGTGACCAATTTAGGAAAAAAAAGAAAAGATGATGAGGAGAAACGGGCAAAAGATAAAGGTATGCAACAATATTCTCTCTGTATGATTAAGGTATTCATGTCATTGTGTCAATTAGTGGTATAACGTTAACTCTTACTTTGTTAGCCTTCTTGCTTATGATGCATGCTATGCTTACCTTGCTAAAAAAAAAAAAAAACACAGGAAAAGCCTAATATACAAACCATCACAGAAATTCTAATGGTTTTATTAAATACCATTGTGAACCATTAACTTTTTTCCAGTGAAACTATTACAAAATTCCTTATTGTAGTGTGTTTTGGACACTTTTCCAATAGGATTTACCATCCCACCCACCAATAGAATCCATCATATACCAGCAGACACTGTTATACTTACCATTAAAACCAATACAATTCCCATTATAACCATTAGATCCATTACATTTTCTGTTATTTTTGGGCAGGGTTCTGTTGTCCACAAAGCGCCACTTCTCATATGAATCACATGATGAGCCTTTCAGTGATGCCCTTAGGAAGTTGGAGATTGGATTCTTCAATGTTGTTCTTGATGCAGCCCTGTCAGCCATCGCGGAGAGATTTACCACATTGGAAAATGTGGAAAACAAATTTGGGGTTTTGACAAATTTCCCTAGTCTTGCAGATGAGGAGCTGGCAGAGCAGTGCAATGCACTAGGTACCACACTGCACTTCGAAGGGCATTCTGATTTGGACAGTAGAGAGCTTTTGCAGGAAATCAAGAACTTCCCTCACCTGCCATCAAAAACCATGAGCCTCCTTGAGCTTATCACTTTCATGCACGATAAGGATCTATCTGAGATCTACCCCAACTTTTGGACTGCTCTCAGGATTGCATTTACCCTGCCAGTGACTGTGGCTCAAGCAGAGAGGAGCTTTTCCAAACTGAAGTTAATCAAGACATACCTGAGGTCAAACATGTCTCAGGAACGGCTCACTGGCCTTGCTGTCATAAGCATTAATCATTCAGTAGGGGAGCATATCTCATATGATGCCATTATTGATGACTTTGCATCTAGAAAGGCCAGAAATGTCAGATTTTAGTTTCAGTTTGTGTTTTCTGTTCTGCAGTAAAATAGTTTAATTTTCTTTAGTGTGATTTATTCTATATTTTATTTGTATATTATTCGTAATAATTTTAAATATTTTTTCTTAAATAATATTGGTTTGTACAGAGTATAATTAAGTTATGAGCAGTTTATTTATTTATTTTTTTGCAAAAATTGGTCTGTTACGGAATGACGGAATTACTACAATAAAACGTGTGGTGTGTACAAAATGTGTAGTTTTGTCATGTTATTTTTTTGGGGCCGCCGGGAGGGAGTCTCGCCCGGGGAGGAATTTAATGTAGAACCGCCACTGCGTTTAGGGACTGTGAGGCATACACCATGACTTCTTCTCCCCCTGATCAATTTGGGAGAGGACAGTGCTGAACTTGAGGTCACTTGCATCTGTGTGGACTTGGAAAGTCAATGTTGGATTTGGCTGTGTCAGGACTGGTGGCAATGACAAGGCCTTCTTCAGAGCATTAAAGGAGTCCTGGTATGCCTTGGACCACTTCCAATGGGACCCCTTCCTCAGTAATTGGAATAGTGGAGCTGCAATGTCAGCGAACCCTTGAATGAACTTGTGGAGCCACCCAGACATTCCCAGTAAGCATTGGTAACTTTTTACCTCCTGGTGCACTGGGTATTCCACAGTGAGCTTTTATAACTTTGGTCCAGCTGGACCCCATTTGCTGAGAACCAAACACTTCTTTGTACCCTCTATTGAGCATGACAAGATACTTGTGCAGTTGCCGGGAGATGGTGTTAAGGTCCTTTAGGTGTTGTGAAATAGATGGGAAAAACACAACAATGTCATCTATGTATAAAAGGCATGTCGCCTGATGAGCCCCCAGAGAAGCTGCTCCATCAGCCATTGGAATGATGCCCCTGCATTTTTTAATCAAAATAGCATCACCAGGAACTGGAACAAACTTTCCAGGGTAATGACGACTGTCTTCTCCATACTTTCTTTCCCCAACCTTGCCTGCCAATACCAGGACTTCAAATCCAGAGAGCTGAACATGGCTGCTCCATTCAAGGACTCTAAGATGTCATGAATGAGTGGCATGGGGTAGGCATTATTATGGGTCTTCTTGTTCAGCTCCCTATCATCAATACAAAATCAGTAGATCCCATTGGGCTTTGTGACGAGGACAACAAGTCTAGCCCACAGCAAAGTGAAAGGCTCAATCATCCCCTCTGCCAAGAGCTGGTCGACCCACTCCTTGATTATTCCACTTTTCACAGTGACCTCTAGAAGCCCTGTGCTACTCAGGGAGTTGGCTGACTGTGTGGATGTGATGACACACCACATCAAACCACCTAGTTTGTCCGACTACACTGAGTGAAACCTCCTATACATTGGCTGAACAACAACAACAACAACATTTATTTATAAAGCACATTTTCATACAAAAAGTAGCTCAAAGTGCTTTACATTATGAAGAATAGAAAAATAAAAGACACAGTAAGTAAATAAAAGAAGTCAACATTAATTAACATAGGATAAGAGTAAGGTCCGATGGCCAGGGTGGACAGAAAAAAAATACTCCAGACGGCTGGAGAAAAAATAAAATCTGTAGGGATTTACTCAGACTGTAGCTTGTAGCTCAGACTCTTCAAGAATTGCCTGCTCTACTGGGCTGGACTCGTCAACCATATGTGCAAAGTAATAATACAAGTTAGGCCAAACCAGATAGCTCTGAGCCTTCAAACTGAACTGATGGACATCAACCCCCAGCAACTCATACTTCAGCTGCAACAGGTAAATGGTAAGCCCTACAAACATTAGTGAGTCCATTTCTAATAACAGGGGCATTGACAGGGGGTGGTCTTACAGTACATACACTTTAGTCTCACAGTGCATCTCATGCAAGCAGAGCCTCAAAGGAACATTGCCCTGTGTCCCAGGTGCCTTCCAATAGTGAGAAATAATTTTACTTTTGCACTTTCCCTAAGTTGCTCATGAGGCACTTTAAGTTTCTCCCACAAGCTGTATTTTATTAGGGTGTAAATGCTGCAAGTATCTATGACTGCCACTCCCATGACTCCTCACACTTGTATGGAAACCACTAAAAGAGGGAAGGTGGCTGGCACCAAGGTGACATTGGGACGGGGTTCCGCTAAGACTTTTCTTCATGGTTTGGGACTGGGGACCTCCCAAGGTGTGGCACCCTGTCAAGACCCATTAACCCTGATGGCTGCCTTGTACACTTGGAACCCCGACTTCACCAGCTCATCAACCAATTTCACGATCCCCCCACACCAGTGAGGCTGCCATCCAAGGGTCACATGCATCAAGGACATGATACTGGCGTATATTAGAACGCCACTTAAGACGCAAAGCCTAGAATTCAAAGACAAAGTCACTGAGACTCTGTGATGGTCTTTGCATAAGGTCTGGAGCTTAACTTCCAACATTGCCTGGTATTCATCAGAGAGGAACACAATTAGAATGGCAGTGCAAAACATTTGAGACACTCCGCAAACCACCAGTCACAAGCAGGACCACTGAGTGCCACAGTCCCCGCAGCTCAGCACCGCACAATGTTTGCAGTTCCATGAACAAGTCGACCTCCTCTTGATTAGGGTTGTGGGAGGGTTACCTGACCTGTATCTGATCTACTTCATAGGTATTGCAGGCTGCAGCTACCCATCTTTCAACAGTGGCTCCTAAAACAAATCATATGGCTTCTGAGAAAAGTGGCAATTTCTTATAAATGACGACAACACTCACCTGTATTTTGAAACTAAAAGTGGATATCCTCTCATATATTTTGTGTGACTTTGATTTTGTGAACCACAAGGGAATTGGAGAGCCAGAATATTCTGCAGGAATCATACACTGCGACTTGCAAAGATAAGGAAAAGAGAACAAAGGTTTGCAATTTATGCTTCTTTCTGTTTTGGGCAAAGAAAATCTTAACATACTCTTAAACAACGAACATCGTGTCACACTTTTCCCACTCGAGCACGTTTATTCATTTCATTTTTTTTTTATTTTACATTTCAGTTTTGTAACGGGAAATATGGGAATACAATGAAGCAAGATGGGTTTGTGTAAATGTGGAAGTGCAGTCTACAGTTACTTTTTCATAGACTTTTCACAGTATAAGCTACTGAATATTTATTTTGCCGCAGGGCTGTCTAGAAAGAAAGTAAATCGCAGCTGCTCGTATATGCTTAGCATTTGGACTCTATCGCCGTTTTATACTGAAACTCGAAAGATAATTGTTTAACAGGCAACGGCGCAATGTTTTCGGATGTTTGGGTTTGTGAAACTTCTATATTTATTTAAAGAGGTGGTGAAAGGCGCGCAGGCACGTAATTTAACGTTTCGTGACAGGAGATGCCCTCAAATGTCTTGGGATGTGCGAGGTGCACAAGATGAAACTTTTCGAATTTACTTTAACTTAATTTAATCCATCCATCCATTTTCTATCGTTTATTAGAATCCGGCTCGATGGTCGTCCAACTCTTTTTATCCCTTTACGCTGCCCTTTAAACATCACAGCACATTCCATTCATTAGATATAGGAGTGTGCCAACTTTGCCAGGCCTTTTGACACAGGTACCCGCGTTGGGCCAGGAAAAGCTCAACTGCAGCTTGACAAAGTCTGCACAAAGTGTCAGAATTAATTGACTGGATTTCAATAGGAGCAGCGAATAAGTAGCCAGGGAATAAGGAGCTTCGAGTATCCAACTTCATCCTTGTCTTGCCAGCTTATACCGTATTATCCAAATGCGTTCCCATGCCATCGTGAGATATAATCCCCCCAACGAGCCCTGGGACTTCCCTGGGGTCTCCTTCCAGCTGGTCGTGACCGTAAAACCTACACAGGGGGGCGTCCAAAAGGCATCCGTATCAGATGTCCGAATCACCTCAATTAGCTCATCCCCATGCCCAGAAAGATAATTTGCACCTGTGATCTCATTCTTTCGGACTGAAAAAAAAGTTTCGGTCATTATCCAAAGCTCATGACTATGGGTGAAGGTATCGGGACTTAGTTCGACTGGTAAATCAAGAGCTTTGCCTTCTGACTCAGCTCCATCCTACCCAATGGATCGGTATAACGACCGAAAAACTGCGTTCGTCGCCCCAATTCGTCTGTCAATACCATCTCTTTTCCCTTCATTCGTGAACAAGACTCCGATGTATTTAAAGTCCTCCACGTGGTGCAGTAACACGACTACCACTCCGATAGGACAGTGCACACTTTTCCTGAAGATCATGGCCTCAGATTTTGAGGTGATGATCCTCATCTCTGCCGCAAACCGTGTCAAATCTTGCTGGAGATACCAGCCTTATGAAGCCAAAAGAACAACATTATCTGCAAAAACCAGTGACGCGATTCTAAAGCCACCGAACTGGACCCATACCCCGAAACCCGACATGGCTTAGCCTTGATATTCTGTCCATGAAAACCACAAACAGGACAGGAGACAAAACACCCTTGAGTCCCATACCCGCTAAAAACAGCATTGGTATTTTTCCCAGTATACGGACAGAACTTTCACTGTGATTATACAGCGTCAGAGTAGCCCTTATTAGACACCCCATGCATAACCCCATACTCTCCCAACATCCCCCACAGCATCCATCAAGGAGCACGGTACGCTTTCTCTAAGTCCAGAAAAAAGTATACCGATTGGTAGGACCACCATGTCCCCTCCAGAGCCCTCACGTGGGTTAAGAGCTGATCCACTGTTCCACGACCTGGACGGAATTCACAGTGCACCTCCTGCATCTGAGATCTGATTAATCTTAAATTAATGTAACTGAGAAATTCAGCGGGTTGGAAAATGGATGGATAGAGAAATAGTTGCCGATCTTCATGTATTTATTCGCTTTATTTTTTGTCATCTATCTTTTTATTCCTCAACAATATACGAGCAATTATTTATCTTGATCAAGTACAGTGTTTTAGCTGTTATGTGTCTTTAAAAGTTTTTAGTATTTTATATTATTGACGATATAGGCAACAAAACCTGAAATATCCTTTCACCAAGAAAGTTATTACTGGAAAGGTATCGACATGTAAAGTCAGCTCCGTTTCCGCCTCCGCCTAGGGCGCCACTGCTTATTTATTTATTTATTTATTTATTTATTTATTTATTTATTTATTTATTACACTGATATACCAGCAGCAGTTAAAACACGGACGTTTTCGCGGGGAGTGTCATGCACACACGGGACAGTGGCCCGCGTTCATGATTATGAAAAAAAAAAAAAACCTTAATTGGAGATGTACGTGCCTAATTATTCCATTATACCATTAACAAAAACGTTCTCTTAGTGGCAAAAGGAAAAAAAGAAGTTTTTTGGGGTAAAAGAGAGAGAGAGAGGTTGGGAGCCTGCGCTGCTACAGCGCGTTGCTGTACCTACGACACGAAGAACCGCTCGGATTCGAACAACGGTGGCCAAAGTGTCCAGTGATATTGATACGCAAACCATTTCAATTTCTTCTGGAAGCGTGGCCAGTGTAGCAGTTTTTCTAGATTAACCAACATCCTTAGGGTCCCCACAGATAAACGTCCAACGTTGTTAAGTCAGGAGAGCGTGGAGGAAACTCAATTGCTTCTCTTCGTCATATGCATTTTTCTGACAAATTCTCATCAAGGTAAGCTCTCACATCTCAGTGGTAGTATGGCGGTGTGCCATGTTGTTGGCAGTGAAATTGCTCACTTCAATAGAATGTGCAAATGCTGGGTAAAATGAGACCCAATTATGGAGAAACATGTGTTGTGTACTGTTTGTAGTATTTGGCAGGTACTGTATTACATTTATATAAATTTATATTTTATATATGTAAAGAAAGCGCCGCATGGTGGTGCAGTGGGTAGTGCTGCCGCCTCGCAGTAAGGAGACCTTGGTTCGCTTCCCGGGTCCTCCCTGCGTGGAGTTTGCATGTTCTCCCCATGTCTGTGTGGGTTTCCTCCCACAGTCCAAAGATAAGCAGGTTAGGTGCATTGGTGATCCTAAATTGTCCCTAGTGGGTGTGTGTACCCTGTGGTAGGCTGGCACCCTGCCCAGGGTTTGTTTCCTGCCTTGCGCCCTGGGATTGGCTCCAGCAGACCCCGTGACCCTGTGGTTGGGATATAGTGGGTTGGATAAGGAAGCATCAGCCCTTACTATTCAGTCTCTTTACTCGAGCCTGCTGCTTGTCAGCAACAACAAATAAATGACAGGGCCTCGATTTAGATTGGATGTCAGTCCTTTCGAGTCCAGTATCACACTCACATATACACATTTCTAGAGTTCCCTGAAAGGAACAGATTGTATGCTTTTGAACTGTGGGAACAAATTAGAGTCAAAATGAAGACATTTAAATACCAGGGAAGTATGGAGTCAAAGATGTGAACAAATAAATAATTAAATTACTACTCATTTAAAAAAATTCAGTTGTGCAGCATAACTAATGTTTGTTCTTTTGGTTTTGCTTAAAAACAGCTTTCATGTGTAACAGTGCTCAGCTGAGAGAGTCCACTCTGAAGTGCCTGAATGCAGTGCTGTGGCTTTTATAACATTAAAAGTTCTCACGCAGACTAGTTCCCATAATAATAATAATAATAATAATAATAATAATAATAATAATAATAATAATAATAATAATAACAATTTTTTATTTATATAGCACCATTCCCATATTTATTATTTCTTCTTAACTACATGATAAGGACACAACAATTACTGCTATCAATAGTTACGATATCAAAGGTGAGCATGCTCTCTGTGTTCAAGCAATAATTCTGTCAATAAGAAGTAATCTCACTGGTGCATTGATCTGGATTCAGCAGATTGGTCCATGCTGACCTGTCACCGGTGAGCTGATCATCACAGTGCATGACATGCAAGACTCCAATGGCCGAAATACATAAAAAGCATTTGGTAGAATGTTTGGTTCCTGGTGTCTAATGAAAAATATAATTCTGACTAGCATTTTTCAAAACATGTCATGCATGATGTATCCTTAGCCTGTGCCTACTATCTTGCAATTTTCACTACAGAAACAGTGTTACACTGAGAAAACTTAAAAAAGCTAGTTAAAACATCATCCAGCGTAACACAAACAGAATTGTTACACACCCTATTAGTAATTTTGCCCCGGTTTTGGTCAAGTTGCAGGTAGACTCTGCATACCAGATCCTGCACCATGATACTCTATCTTTAAGTTTAATGTATTGGTAGGCTGCAGCCATGGATTTCAATAGTAACTCTAACAGTCTCATGAGAACTCAATACATTTTCCACAGGAACGGTAAGAAATTAAGTGTTTTCATTGAGAGAAGCATACAGATAACACTTTCCACTCTTATGATTTGTTAGTTTCTCCAGGGGTAAGACAATGCTTTACTCACACCTGTGGGCACCCCATTGAACTCACAGTCATGGAAAACTCATAATGCACTTAATCTGAAAGGTAGACAATGCTGTATCGTGAAAGAGAAGTAGTGAAAAAATCTCTAACAGTGGAGGAGAACCTAGAAACTAAAAACCTGGTGTTATAATCAAAGTCATTATGTGCCATTACAAGTAACTTCCACATAAGGGCATCATATGAAGAAGCACAACCAGTACGCCAATATTCAGTATAGACTTTTTTTTGATTAATGCAAATAATTATCATAGACAGCATTGTATTTCTGTGTGGGATCCTAAACAATAGGCTACACTCAGGATTGGATTAACCATTAAGCAAAAGAAGCACATGCTTAAGGCACCAAGAGAAGATGACACTACAGACATTTTCCATTGCCAGATTTACCATGGACCATATGGTACAAAACTGTAAAATAAATATTATTTACCATCTTGTAAGTTTTGTATCACTTCAAAAAATATGGATACCAAAATCGTATAATTGCTTAGGACCACTAAAGGCTTTAATCCAGCCTTGCCTACACTCTTAAAACTAAAAGTGCCAGCGTGGTTCTTCAGAGGGATGCGCAGGTGAAACCATTTTTGGTTCCCCAAAGACCCATCACACTAAGATTCCAGAAAGAACATCATATTTATTTACATGCAGTAAATGACCATGAATAACAGATTTGTAAAATAACTGTAGATCATGATTTTAAAGAACTCTTGCTGTATTCAGTACAATCACACAGGCTAACTTCAAGTTTTCATAATCTGTTATTGTCCTGCCAGGTAGCCTACCATACATTAAATGCTTACTTTTTTTCCATATATTAGGAAGTTTTTCAAAGCACTAAGAGCCACCTTCATATGCAGAGAACCCTTCCCATAATGAAATGGTGCTTTGTCAGCAATAGTTTTATGAGGAACCACACAACCCAGTAAAGTACCATAAAATGCCATTACAGAACCAGTGTTTTTAAGAGTGTTATCTTTAACAAAGCATATTGGTATTGTTACCTTTTCTCTGTTTCTCACAACGAAAAGGTGGAATGCCCTTGTGCTTTGGTCCTAAAGGCAGACAAGTGCACTTGGGTCAGTGATGGGAAACAGGCAGTGGACTGAGCCTCTGCAGCCCAAAATCCCCCAGGGAGGAGAAAGAGAGACCAGAGGTATAAATATATCTCCTGAATTTTTCATAATGGCGAGTTAACACAGAACAATTTAAAGTGGCATTGTAAGCATGGCAATGTTAACTTCAAACGGCAAAATCAAAAAACACCTGAACACTGCATTGTCGGTGTTGCACTTCCATTTCATTGTGCTTCGTCTTGGAGTATGCGTTTGCCGTATTATACAGCATGCTGCCATTAATACATGTAGTATTGTACAGTTTGTGTTACAGAGGTATTGAATAATTAGACTCAACTTGTGACTTCATTGATTCTTTAGCTGAAGTTCTTTGTAGAAATTGCAATCACCTCAAGTTGTCCAATAAGAACAATAAGAAAGAGAAGATGTCCAAATAATTATTTATTAAAATACAATTCCATGCCACTCATATCTTCAAGATTATATAAATGTTTGTGTTTGTGTGGTTTATTAATATGGACACACATTTGATTTCATTTAGGACATGTTCTTGAAATAGAATAAATATGATATGAATCCTGCTGCAGATGGGAATTTTTTTGTGAAGTCTCACATCAATTATAAGTAACTGTAGACAAGTTAACGTGAAATGCACAAGTCGGTTGTTCCTCTGGAGTTAGCTGATGTAACAACTCTGGGGTGGATGTCAACTTCAGGGGCAGGGCAATAGTGACTGGGCCAGTCTCCTCAGGACTTTACAAACTAACAGGTTATACTAGCAACCTGTAGAGGACACTCGGGTTAGAAATCAGGAAACGACCGCAGCTGAAGAGCAGATATTTTGTACAATGTGTGATTTATAAGTTACGGCAAATAACCAAAAACAGAAATCATCTAAACTCTTTCTCGATTATAGCTGACTAAACGTTTGATGCAGTTACTGAACAACTTTACAGTCAGTGGTGCGCAGATAATCTGAAATTAATTGCACTTTACCTCAAATAATATAATTCACCACAACCCAACATAACATCTCTTTATTAAATTTATTTAAAAGACTTTATATTCAGACCACAACAAACACTCAAGTAATTAACTATCAATATACTTTGAGTTTAACATCTTTAAGACTATTTATTTTCTGTTTTTCTACATTGTTTTTAAGAAACTAATTATGGCTGCACTGTGTTTATGTGCGCTGTAATGGACGTTTGATGACAAGTGTGTCTTGTTTAGTGTGGAAAGCAGAACGTATTTAGTCAGACAGGACTCACCCACTACATTCTCAGTTTCATTTTTTGCCTTCAGGTCACGGGTTCAAGGTTCCTAGAAAAAAAAGCAAACGGCTGAAATACTATTTTATTCCAACTGCTATTAATCTTCTAAACAAGTTCAATTTTAATGAACATCCATGTGCCTAAATCATAGGATGATCAGGTAGCATTTGCATCAATCATCAGTCAACTCTAAATGTTGGTTAATTTTTTTATGTCTAATATGTTTGATCTAATGTTTCACATTATGCTTATTCTATGTTAAGTTTATGTTTGATAGCTGTGTCCTTTGTAGTGTGTTTTTAATGGTATGTCATGGTCCCTCTGCACAACCTGTTGACAAATCCTTTTTCATTGTGTTTCATTCTAAAAATAAGGAGTAAGCATTCAAACATTTATTTTGAAAATTGTGTATGCTTTACAGAATATTAACATTAGCATTACCTAGCATTTAAGGATCCTTAGGCATATAGTTGAATGTGACAGACCTTAATTTATGTGGTTTATTATTCAATATAAACATATGGAATGGTTGTTCAGTTTTGACTATTCCAAATGTTGCAAAAGAAATAATAAATTCTCGTCTTTTGCTGATTGGTCAGAAGCCGCCTTCACTCCCAGTCATTTTTACCCAGTTGTCATGAGTTCAGTTGCACCAAATCCTCTGAGATGAAGCTTGGAAACAAGGAGGAACGACTTAAGAACATTTGTGTTAGGTAGAGTTCCCAGTGGGAGCCAGGAAATCTTTTGGCCTTGGAAACTCTGAAGATTTTGTTTTTGTGTCTGGCTTAAGTGGAGTATTTTCTGTCCTCCCAGTCGTCTGACATTATCACTGGACTCATGTTTAGAGACATACATGATATTGTATATAAGGATGCTACACGTCTACTAATTATATATATATATATAATTATATTGTAAGAAGAAACACCATAAGACATTGCAAAGGTTTGGGGCAGCCACCCGTATAATTTTTCCTGGCTGCAAAACTGCTGCAAAATCATAGACATGTTCACACAATTGAGTCCAAAACAGAACTGATTCATTATACACAAGATGGCAGCTTTAAAAGCCAGTAGAGGAAGTGATGTCATCAGAACCGGAAGTGACGTCGTTGGCTTCCCCAGAGCCGAGCAGGATTTCCCTAGAATGGTCTGCAAAAGATTGAGAGGGAGAATTAGTGCACCTCGCCACCCCTGGTCCAGTGTGGACTTACATGTACTCAAGCCCTTTAGTTGTCTCCTAAACATGTGTGTGTGACAATATACTGTATATATATATATATATATATATATATATATATATATATATATATATATATATATATATATATATGCACATATATATATATATATATATACACTAGACATCCCCTGCAGCTCCGCCCACATAGTATTGAAACAGGACAAACTATAAAAATCAATAAATAATCAGGCATCACTTGCTAAGTGGAGGCAAGATACACGACAAAATATGGTGAGAGACAGAGCGATTCGAATGGAGGCTGGCGCGTGAATGAGGAGGAACCTGCTCAGGTCTCCACTCCTGACATCACTGGTGCTGATGTAAGGGCCTCTTTAAGGTCACAAAATGCAGCGTTAGCCTTATTGTTTCATACTACAAAGTTAGGGCCCCACTTCCTTGTTAAATCTGTCAAAGGCGTCGTCCTCTTGGAGAAGTAAGAAACAAACCAGCAGTAGTCACTGGCTAACCCTAGGAAGGCTTGGACTTGACGTTTGGTCTTCAGACGGGGCCAATTGAGAATGGTGTGGACTTTTGAACACTGTGGCCTCACTACCAACCAGGTAGCCCAAATATTTGGTCTCTGCAAAAACATTTTTTCGGATTGATGCAGAGACTGGCTTCCGCTAGTGTTTGGAGCACTGTCCAGACATGCTGTATGTGTCCTTCCCAGGTGCTGGAATAGATGACTATGTCATCCAGGTAGACAGCAGTTTCACCATTAATAATCTTAATTATATTATAATCAGATGTCAATATCTTCTTCTTCTTCTTCTTTCAGCTGCTCCTCTTAGGGGTCGTGACAGTGGATAAACTTTTTACATATCTTCTTGTCTTCTACATCTTGCTCTGTTACACCCATCATTTGCATGTCATTTCTCATCACATCCATAAATCTTCTCTTATGTGTTCCTCTTTATCTCTTACCTGGCAGCTCCATTCTTCACATCCTTCTCCCAATATTCCCAGCACTCTCCTCTGCACATGTCCAAACCAACACAATCCTTGACACACCCAATGCAAATCATAACATCTTTAACTCTGCCACCTCCAGCTTTGCCTCATGTTTTTTGGTCAATGCCACCATCTCCAACCCTTATAACACAGCTGGTCTCACTACTGTCTTTCACTCTTGCTGGTACCCATCTGTCACAAATCACTCCAGACACTCTTCTTTAACCACTCCACCCTGCATGGACTCTCTTCATCACATCTCTTCCACACTATTCATTACTCTGTACTGTTGATCCCAAGAATTCAAACTCATCCACCTTCGCCAACTCTACTCCCTACATCCTCACCATTCCACTGACCTCCCTCTCATTTACACACATGTATTCTCTCTTGGTGGTCCTACTGACTTTCATTCCTCTCCTCATACAATACCACAACTCGTCTGGAGGCACCCTGTCTCTAAGTCCACAAAGACACAATGCAACTCCTTTTGGCATTACTTCTCCATCAACACCCTCAGAGCAAACATCCCATCTGTACCCCAAAAGCATGAAGAGAACTTCCACATTTTTCTAATTTGTTTTGTCCATCTTTTTTGCCTCCTAAAAAAAAAATTTGAAAATTGTACTCTAAAATTAAAGTGGCACGGGGACACAGTGGTAGCACTGCTGCCTTTCAGTAAGGTGACTTGGGTTCGCTTCCCATGTCCTCCCTGCGTGGAGTTTGCATGGTCTCCCCATGTCTGTGTGGGTTTCCTCCCACAGTCCAAAGACATTCAGGTTAGGTGCATTGGCGATCCTAAATTGTCCCTAGTGTGTGCTTGGTGTGTGTGTGTGCACCCTTGGGTGGGATGGCACCCTGCCCGGGATTTGTTCCAGCCTAGTGCCCTGTGTTGGCTGGGATTGGCTCCATCAGACCCCTGTGACCCTGTGTTAGGATATAGCAGAGTGGAGAATGACTGACTCTAAAATGAGCATTGTCCATTTCTAGAAGGCATTTTTCTGATCATCATCTCCAAGCACAAAAACTGCATAAATCAAAGGCAGAGTGGAGAATAAACACCTCACCACCTATTTCACAGTCAGGAAAGAAAATTTAGACAGAGGAAGAACATTCATGCCAGCCTCAACATTTATCTCTATATATAATCTTCATTTGGATCTTGATCTTTGTTTGTCCGTGAATGAATTAGAAGAAGAAGCACTAGATGGCAGTAGAGAGACAGCTAAAACATAGGCATTGCATTAAGAATCTCCTCCAGGCTTATACTACTGAAGACTGTAGTACTCCAGTCACACCTCAAAACACAGATATTCAAACTAAACAAATTGTTGTGCTTTAAATTATAACTAAATAGATCTTCATTTAGATCTTGATCTTTGTTTGTCCTCGAATTCCACGCATGCGTAGACCACCTTCCAGTTTAGTACGTTGTTGTTACTCATGGATGTCAACAATGTGCCGAAATTACAAAAGGGGTGGTGGACAGTGTTACGCTGGTTAGCTCCTGAGGCCTGGTTAGAGAATGAGATTACCGAAGATAAAAGGTACGTGCCTACGTAACATATGAATGAAAGAAAGACAGTGGGTAAAATGAATGACAACATAACAGCATGTTTTGAAATTATTATTGTTACGTTGTAGCCGGCGAGTGCTGCGCGTCTTACAGTTGTACCGTGACTTGCTCACATGTCAATGAAGTGATCCCTATTAATGCTTTAAAGAGCCTGGATACCTATGTGTCCCCCTTTTATAACCATTGCTCCGTGTATATTGTCTTACTCTTTGGATTGCCACAAAGCAACCTGTGAGATTGGAGAAAGGTTGAGAAGACATTGTGAGAGGAAACGACAGCGTCGTGAAAACGTGACGGACTGTGAACGGACAGAAGCAGAAATGCTCCTACACCACCACATGATTACTATTCGGACAGTGATTCAGAGTAGTCCGTTCCTATCGAATCAATATCCAAGGGTTTTCTTTTGTAATTTTGTTTCTCTTATAAAAAATCATAATGCTGTGCAATGAAGGACCCAGTTCACGACGGGCAGCCGCGTTTAAACAGGGAGCCCTTCACAGACAACTTTAACACGCGCAACATAGTTGGGCACACATGGCTAGTTGTATATAATCTGATTGACCAAACATTGGGATAAGGCAGGAAACGTCACATAAACACAGGGAGAACATACAAAGTCTGTACTCAAAGTGATTGGGTACAGGCGAAACTAACCACTGTGCCTGCACTTCACCCTTTTATATCAAGTCCATCCATCCATCCATTCTCTTCCGCTTATCCGAGGTCGGGTCGCGGGGGCAGCAGCTTAAGCAGAGAGGCCCAGACTTCCCTCTCCCCGCCACTTCTTCCAGCTCTTCCGGGAGAATCCCAAAGGCTCCCAGGCCAGCCGGGAGACATAGTCCCTCCAGCGTGTCCTGGGTCTTCCCCGGTGCCTCCTCCCGGTTGGACGTGCCCGGAACACCTCACCAGGGAGGCGTCCAGGAGGCATCCTGATCAGATGCCCGAGCCACCTCATCTGACTCCTCTCGATGCGGAGGAGCAGCGGCTCTACTCTGAGCCCCTCCCGGATGACTGAGCTTCTCACCCTATCTTTAAGGGAAAGCCCAGACACCCTGCGGAGGAAACTCATTTCAGCCGCTTGTATTCGCGATCTCGTTCTTTCGGTCACTACCCATAGCTCATGACCATAGGTGAGGGTAGGAGCGTAGATCGACTGGTAAATTGAGAGCTTTGCCTTACGGCTCAGCTCCTTTTTCACCACGACAGACCAATGCAGAGCCCGCATCACTGCGGATGCCGCACCGATCCGCCTGTCGATCTCACGCCCATTCTTCCCTCACTCGTGAACAAGACCCCAAGATACTTGAACTCCTCCACTTGGGGCAGGATCTTTCCCCAACCCTGAGAGGGCACTCCACCCTTTTCCGGCTGAGGACCATGCTCTCGGATTTGGAGGTGCTGATTCTCATCCCAGCCGCTTCACACTCAGCTGCGAACCGATCCAGAGAGAGCTGAAGATCACGGCCTGATGAAGCAAACAGGACAACATCATCTGCAAAAGCAGTGACCCAATCCTGAGTCCACCAAACCGACCCCTTCAACACCCTGGCTGCGCTTAGAAATTCTGTCCATAAAAGTTATGAACAGAATCGGTGACAAAGGGCAGCCCTGGCGGAGTCCAACTCTCACTGGAAACGGGCTCGACTTACTGCGGCAATGCGGACCAAGCTCTGACACCGGTTGTACAGAGACCGAACAGCTCTTATCAGGGGTCCGTACCCCATACTCCCGAGCACCCCCACAGGATTCCCGAGGGACACGGTCGAATGCCTTTTCCAAGTCCACAAAACACATGTAGACCGGTCGGGCAAACTCCCATGCACCCTCCAGGACTCTGCTAAGGGTGAAGAGCTGGTCCACTGTTCCGCGACCAGGACGAAAACCACACTGTTCCTCCTGAATCCGAGGTTCACTATCCGGCGGACCCTCCTCTCCAGAACCCCGAATAGACTTTTCCAGGGAGGCTGAGGAGTGTGATCCCTCTATAGTTGGAACACACCCTCCGGTCCCCTTTTAAAGAGGGGACCACCACCCCGGTCTGCCAATCCAGAGGCACTGTCCCGATGTCCATGCGATGTTGCAGAGACGTGTCAACCAAGACAGTCCTACAACATCCAGAGCCTTAAGGAACTCCGGCGATCTCATCCACCCCGGGGCCCTGCCACCAAGGAGTTTTTGACCACCTCGGTGACTTCAGTCCCAGAGATGGGAGAGCCCACCTCAGAGTCCCCAGGCTCTGCTTCCTCATTGGAAGGCATGTTAGTGGGATTGAGGAGGTCTTCGAAGTACTCCTCCCACCGACCCACAACGTCCCCGAAGTCGAGGTCAGCAGCCGCCCCATCCCCACCATATACGGTGTTGACACTGCGCTGCTTCCCCCTCCTGAGACGCTGGACGGTGTACCAGAATCTCCTCAAGCCGTCCGAAAGTCGCTCTCCATGGCCTCTCAAACTCCTCCCATGCCCGAGTTTTGCCTCAGCAACAACCGGCCGCGCTCCGCTTGGCCTGCCGGTACCTATCAGCTGCCTCCAGAGACCCACAGGACAAAAAGTCCTATAGGACTCCTTCTTCAGCTTGACGGCATCCCTCACGCGGTGTCCACCAACGGGTTCGGGATTGCCGCCACGACAGGCACCGACCACCTTGCGGCCACGGCTCCGGTCAGCCGCCTCAACAATAGAGGCACGGAACATGGCCCATTCGACTCAATGTCCCCACCTCCCTCGGGGCGGGTTGAAGTTCTGCCGGAGGTGGGAGTTGAAGCTACTTCTGACAGGGGACTCTGCCAGCCGTTCCCAGCAGACCCTCACAACACGCTTGGGCCTACCAGGTCTGACCGGCATCTTCCCCACCATCGAAGCCAACTCACCACCAGGTGGTGATCAGTTGACAGCTCGCCCCTCTCTTCACCCGAAAGTGTCCAAGACATATGGCCAAAGTCCGGACACGACCACAAAGTCGATCATCGACCTGAGGCCTAGGGTGTCCTGGTGCCAAGTGCACATATGAACACCCTTATGCTTGAACATGGTGTTCGTTATGGACAATCCATGACGAGCACAGAAGTCCAATAACAAAACACCGCCGGGTTCAGATCGGGGCCATTCCTCCCAATCACGCCCTTCCAGGTCTCACTGTCATTGCCCACGTGAGCATTGAAGTCTCCCAGCAAAACGAGGGAATCCCCAGAAGGTATGCCCTCTAGCAACCCCTCCAGAGACTCCAAAAAGGGTGGATACTCCAAACTGCTGTTCGGTGCATATGCACAAACAACATTCAGGACCCTTCCCCCCACCCGAAGGGGAGGGAGGCCACCCTCTCGCCCACCGGGTAAACCCCAATGCACAGGCTCCAAGTCGGGGCAATAAGTATGCCCACACCTGCTCGGCGCCTCACGGGGCAACTCCAGAGTGGTAGAGAGTCCAGCCCCTCTCAAGGAGATTGGTTCCAGAGTCCAAGCTGTGCGTCGAGGTGAGTCCGACTATATCTAGCCGAACCTCTCACCTCGCGCACTAGCTCAGGCTCCTTCCCTTCAGAGAGGTGACATTCCACGTCCCAAGAGCCAGTTTCTGTAGCCGAGGATCAGACCGCCAAGGTCCCCGCCTTCGGCCACCACCCAACTCACACTGCACCCAACCTCCTTGGCCCGTCCCATAGGTGGTGAGCCCATGGGGAGGAGGACCCACGTTACCTCTTGGGCTGTGCCCGCCGAGCCCCATGGGTGCAGGCCCGCCACCAGGCGCCGCCATCGAGCCCCACCTCCAGGCCTGGCTCCAGAGGGGTCCCCGGTGACCCGCGTCCGGGCAAGGGAAAACGTTGTCCAAAGTTTTTGCTCTTCATCGGAGATTTGTTGAACCGCTCTTTGCTCCATTAAATTTATATCAAGTCTTCAACTCAAAATCGATTAGTTGTTATGGTTTCATCCAAATTGGTAGTACAAAAGACAGACTTTACTGATTACTGTGTATCCTTATATGCAGCATTGTGCAAAAGTCTAAGACACTTTAGATAGTTCACAAAAACATTTATATTGTATGGTTAATTTATGTCTTCTAGATTAGTGTCACTATAAAAACTAGAGCAGGAGACTAATAAATGCTATTAAATTCATTCATTCATTTTCCACCACTTATCTGAGGCTGGGTCGCAGGGCCAACAGTCTTAGCAGTGAGGCCCATATGTCCTTTTCCCACCCACACTTGCCAACTCATACTGTGGGATCCCAAGGCATTCCCAGGCCATCTGGGAGATATAATTCTCCTAGCAAGCCCTGGGTCTGCCCCTGGGTCTCCTCCCATCTTGTTGTGCCTGTAAAACCTCCACAGGGAGGCATATGTATCGAATATCTGAACCTCCTTAATTGGCTCCTCTCAATATGGAGAGTCAGTGGCTCTACTACAAGCATCTCCCAGGTATCTGCACTTCTTACCCTGTCTCTGAGGGAGAGCCCAGCCACCCTGTGGAGAAAGTTAATTTTGGCTGCTTGTACCCATGATGTAATTCTTTTGGTTATTACCCAGGGGCCAAACAAGCCATACAGTAGGTGCACCTTGCTAGTACATGGCCAGACGCCCTTTTGCTTTCAGAACTGTCATAATTTTTCCCGGAATAGATTTAACAAGGCACTGGAAACATTCCTCAGCACTTTTGGTCCATATTGACATGATAGCATCATGCAGTTGCTGTAGATTAGGTGCTACATTTGTTGATTCTATGGTGCAAATCTCCCATTCCATCACACCCCAAAGGTATTCTACTGGCCTGAGATCTGGTGACTATGGAGACCATTTGAGTCCAGTGAACTCATTGTCGTGTTCAAGAAACTAGTCTGAGATGATGTGAGCTTTGTGACATGGTATGGTATCCTGCTGGAGGTAGCCTTCATAAGAAGGGTACACTGCTGTCATAAAAGGATAGACATTGTCAGCAAACCGCAGGTAAACTGTGGCATTTAAATGATGCTCAATTGATGCTAAAGGGCCTAAAGTGTGCCAAGAAAATATCCCCCATAGCATTACACCACCACCAGCCTGACCCATTGACAAAAAGCAGGATGAATTCATGCTTTCATGTTATTAATAGTAAATTCTGATCTTACCATCTGAATGTTGCAGCAGAAATTGAGACCCATCAGACCAGGCTACATTTTCACAATCTCCTATTGTCAATTTTTGGTGAGCCTGTGCGAATTATAGCATCAGTTGCCTGTTCTTAGCTAACAGGAGTGTCACCTGGTATAGTCTCCTGCTGCTGTAGCCCATTTGCTTCAAGGTTCAACGTGTTGTGCATTCAGAGATGCTTTTCTGCATACCTCGGTTGTAATGAATGATAATTTGAGTTACTATTGCCTGGCATCAACTGCTGCTCACTGGACATTTTCCATATTCTGACCATTTTTTGTAAACCCTAGAAATGGTTCTGTGTGAAAATCTCAGTAGATCACCAGTTTCTGAAATACTCAGACTAGCCCATCTGGCACCAACATCCATGTCACATTGAAAGTCACTTAAATTACCTTTCTTCTCCATTCTGATGCTTGGTTTGAACTTCAGTAGGTCATCTTGACAATATCTACAGGCTTAAATACATTGAGTTGCTGCCATGCGATTGGCCGATTAGATACTTGCATTAACAAACAATGGAAGAGTTGTATCTAATAAAATGACTAGTAAGTGTATGTACTTTTTGACAGTTGGCAACAATGCCTTTGTTTAACCAGTGAAAATGTGTCTACACTTCTGCTAAGCAAAGGAAGTTGATATGTACTATTGTTTAATTGATCACCATATCGATTTAGGCAGAGATTGAAGCAGTTATATACTTCTTAGCAGTAGGTGTTGCTAGAAATGGTGCTAAAAGAGAGACAAAGCACGAGCAGAAGGGATGGAGGAAGACCAAAGCATGGTGTGAGAAGGCAGATGGTGTAGAGAGAGTCCACCGAGAGTACTGTCAAAATCACTTGCACAGAGTGCAGGGACACGCAGGCAGATGAGGGTACATAGCTCACAAGACATGAAACACATGGACGATGTCATCAACCCCTTGGAAGGAAGAGATAGTTTCACCAGAGAGATGCTGATTGTGGGTCCAGTGAGAGAGGGAAGATGCATGAAAGGACCGAGCAAAGCCGGCAGATGAGAAACAAGGCATACCTAGGTCGTCGTTACAACACGAGATACCTAGAAGTGAAAGAGAACACTTACTCCATGAGGGAGAGATGCTGACAGAGATTCAGCAAGATAGCAAGACTTCTCTTGGGAAACAAGTGTTTGGCGAACAGAGTGTTTTAGTGGGACAGTTGGAAGTCTGACCGTTGAGGTAACATAGCATGCAACTGGTTGTATCATTAGTCAAATATTCTAATTGTGTTTAGGCAAGAAACACAAACTCAAGGAACCACCCAGGTGTAACATAAAAGGAGCTGTCTGCCTCAGCTACGAGAGCCAGAGTCGAGAGGAGCATAAAACTTGCTGAGGGGAGCAGAGGAGGCAGAGACAGAGAGAGAGAGAGAAGACAAAGAATTGCTGTGTGTTACTTTGTACCTGTGGTTGTGGTCTGGGAAATGTTTTCTATAAGGGTTTCCCCACAATAAAACTCTTTTTTTTAAATGTGAGCCTTTGTGTCGGGTATTTGGGGAGCTGGAACACTGCCTGGAGGCCAAAATGGGTTAAAGGGATGGCACAGTGGTTAGTGTTATAGATTTTCCTTCTAATCTTCACCTGAGCTCTCTCAATGTTGCTTTTGTGCATTCTCACAATTTCTGAAAGTTTGATCCTCAGGTATTCCATGTTTTTCTAACATTGTAATGAAAGCAGTTAACAGGTGTCTCTAAATTGGCCCAATGAATGCAAGTGACTGTGCCCCAATATGTACTGTTAATCATTAAAGTTTGATTGTTTAAACAGCTACCTACACTCTTAAAAATACTGGTTGTTCAATGGGTTGTGTGCTTTCTCTTTGAACTATTGCTTAACAAAGCACAGTTTCATTCTGGGGTGGGTTCTTTGTGCCTCAAAAAATTCCTAGTATGTGGAAAAATTAAATCTTTAATGTCTTCTAAAGGACACCAGCAGATTAAGAAAACCTGAACTTAGCCTGTGTTATTGTATGCAGTAATAGTGTTTGTAAAATCAGGAGCCATTGGTATTTCACAAATCTGTTATGATCAGATCATGGTATTGACTGTGTTGAACCCTTTACAAATCTAGATATAGGTCCTTTCTGAAATGTTCATGTGGATGGGTCTTTGGGAACCAAAAATGGTTCCCTATGGCACAGCTTTGACCCCTTTATTTTTAACAGTGTACAACGAATTTGTGCATCACAATTTGTAGCTTTTTCCAATACTTTTTAAACTACAGTGTTTGAATATCAGGATCATCAGTATAATAAAGTTTCACTGATAGATAAATAAGAAAGAAAAACATGGTGTAATTATACATTTTTTCCTATTTTTTAATAGCATGCCAGAGTTCAACGCCCTGCCAATTTAATTTTTAGAAAATGACAGAAGTAAGAATAAAATGATTCTTAAGTGTGCTACAACAGCTGGGGCTTTGGACTTTAAAGTTTACATCACCTGTAACTCACATGTATGACCCTTAACAGTCCTGAAGTTCCACTGTTAAAAAGATATGCTGACAAGTACAGTATGGCACAATCTATTGTCATGCATGTGCACATAGGGGACAGCTTAAGGGCTCCGGTGATTATAATTCCCAATGGTGGGCACTGTGTCCTAATGCATCTTTTTTTCCTCCATCTGCAGACCAAAAGATTGACAGCCATAACACCATAACACCACTTCCAGTGTCCATCCATGTGGACTTGCCTCTTCTTGCTGGAAGGGCATATAACCGGAACATCCACCATTTTGAGACAGAGCAATTGGGAACTCATATCTGGAAAAATGTTGCTGCAATTGTTGTGCATGTTTATTTTTTGATTATTTTATTTAATTTATAAGGGGTCACCAGGGTGGTGTTCCAATTCTTTATCATGGTCTGTTAATTCTCTTACAATATACCAAACAAATTTTATTGTATACTGGATGTTTTCAATGGATACATGAAAAAGACAGAAAAGTTATCTATTGTCAGAAGTTATTCTTTGTCAAAACAAAATTTCTAATTATTATGACAAACAGACCAACATGAAAGCAAAATGCGAAGATTTATCTTCACATAATAAGGTTAATGAACTCCACACTTGTCAAATATCATAAGGCTACAAGGCCTGTGCTTCAAAGTAAAATTGTGATTTGTTTGCTGCCTTTTAACAGCTTGACTGAACTTCTCTCAGCTCTGTGAGCAAATATGGTGGCAGCTCTATTTAACTGACTATTTCAGAATTGCTCCAACTTTTCATGCTAGTGGCATAAAGAAAGGGATCCACCTGAGTCCATTGTTTAAAAGTAAAAATAAGTAGGACCACTGGACAATACTACCTGACAACCCCTCATCTTTCCCACAAACTTCATTCATAAGGTCTGTATTTCGACTGAATTGGCCAGCTAGTGTACTGGCCCACTGGTAAAAAGCACTACACCACCATGAACTGACCCTGTGCATCCACACAAACCCAACGTGCATTGCTTCTCTCATGCTCTTCTGTCCTAAGGTGTTTATGCTAAAGTTTGTTATGAAATACATTGTCACCCATTCAAAGTGCTACACCTTTCATTATGTTCTGTTAATCTCATTAGCAATAGTCGATGTATAAGCAGATGAAGATATTTGGGTGAATAGCTTGCTTATTTTTGAATTATTGGGTCTCCACAAATTTTACAATCTTTTGACAATTGCTTTTCAGAACCATTCCTAAAAAAAAGATTAAAGTTAGATGAACCTGATGATGTAATACTTCTCAGAAGCTGTGTGCTTTTTATCTTCAAAAGTAAACATATTTTTATATACATATTTATTTTTTCATAAAAAAGCTAGCTAACACAGCCCTGTTTTATGTTTTGTAATTATTACATTGGGTGAGGCTCAATATTTACCTCTAGTATTATTTAATTGTACCCTGGGATTAGTGATATGATGAATCATGCCCCTACTTGTTTATATGAATATCCCATATTTAGTACTTAATTAAGACATTCGGGGTAACTCATACTAGCAGGTGTTAGTTTGATACGAAAAACATTTAATTTTCCAATTGTAACTTGGGATACCTAATCTGGTACAGATCTGGTATTATTTCCTGAAAATTCATCATCATCATGTTGGATGGGGAGCTCACTACCAGGTCTACGCTACCTGCACAATTTAATGTAGAACTTTCATGAATACTAACTGTAAGCATTGTCTACCTAACACTTTACGGAACTGCTTGATCTGTTTTGTACATGAGTGAAAAATGTATGCTGTATAAGCAGATGCATGATTCCACTACCTAATCGATAATCAAGCTGGATTTGTACCCCACATGCATTTAAAAACGCTATTATTTTCATTTGACAAGTTAGCTGAGCATAATGAAAATATTATAAAAGCACTTTGTTGTTCTGCATTGATGCACTATATGTTATGTCTTCACTGCTGGATTTAGCAAGTTAGGCTCCACACTATATAGTGCAGATTAATTAATGGGGGCAGCCATTGAAGATATCACTGATCCCTTGTATTACAGGCTTTATGGGTGTTAGTTAGTTTTAGTGATAGAAGGTCAAGAGATAAACAAGTATAATTATATCAGCAGTGGTTAACACTGCTAACTCACACCTCAGTTCTCATTTTTTGCAACAATAATTGGTCCAGCATAGTTAGCAGACACTTCCCTACCCCTCATATAAAAACACTGCACCATTATAAGCCACTCAGACTGGCTCAAGTCCTCCATTCCTTATTGACTTCCATGCATTTTGCTGAGTTTTCCGACATTCTCAATATATTTCTGAACGTTTGGCAAACACGAGGTGAAACAAATTTAGTGGGGTTCGTGCATCACTACTCATTACTCGATGCAGACCTTCAATGTATTGTTCAAAGTTTTCTTTATTTAAACATCAGGAAGTAGCAGAATCATAAATGTTTCTTATGCAAAGCAGCGGGTTTTCCCCTAGATGGTTTCTGAGGTGTGTTCCGAAACTGCCATGTGACACTAAAGATACATAGATATCGAGCCTGCTATATTAAGCCAGAGTCCTCTGACTTTCATTCTTGTGATCTACAAGAGGTGTGGACACTCTGCAAATCTCTAAAACAGCTTATTCTTCAGGCTTCCAAAAAAGGTTCGCTATTTGCTTTTGCTTAATATGCTTCTTGCATTGCTTTATGCAATGAATTTTAACATCATTTGAAAATATGGAGCCAAAGGTTGCACATTTTCCATGCATACATATCCATGTTCTTTATGTGCATTTTAAATTTTATTATTCAAACTTTGCCTGTTGAAATTTGGAAAATAACAAAATAAAGTTATTTGGTGTTTGGGAGTGCACTTGCAGTTTGTTTATTTTACAGTTAAAGCTACTGTTAGTTTGCCACATGCATTGTCACAGATCTGTTACTCTGCTGCTGTTGTTCAATAAAAATTTCTTTCGTTATTGTTATTTTTTACTTGTACAAGAAATCGGACGATACTTGGGTAATTTGTCACTCTATGTTATTTTGGTCTGTTTGGTTTTGTGACACTTATATATTTCTTTAGAGGCAGTAAAAAGTGTGTAGATGTATAATTTACATTTTTATTTGAAAAGCTGTACACAAAATGTTGGCAAACACAAACATTTGACGTGGGGGTGCCCAAGTTATGATTTTTATGTAGGTGTCTGAAGAATTTATTTACACTTTTAAGTGCAATTGTACACGTAAGTTTTTTTCATTCATTATGTTAAACTGTTACAAGCACTGGCAGTTTTGGCATGAAGATTCTTGTGGGACCATGGGGACCAGGAGAGAAATGCTGCAAACGTATCTGTAGACTGTTAGAGAGCATAAGTGTGTTTGGCTGGAGGGGAGGGAGACTTGGTGTGTGTGTGTGTGTGTGTGTGTGTGTTGTGTAAAACAGAGAGAGAGAAGACAAAGAACTTATACAGCAGCATTTACAACACCCACTCCTCTGCTTAAGTCCATTGGTCTGGATGCAGTTTACGCCTGCTGGCAAGTCTCAGAAAGAATCCTGACTTGGGTAAGCTCATTGAGTTGAGGAAACTGAGTGCAGATGGTGTTGCCTCTGATCCCAAGTGAGTAATGTGAGACTGAGACTAAGAAGTGAGTGATTAGACAGTGGAGATAATATCATTGGAGCCATGTGATAAGTAGGAGTCTTGGAAAATTGAAACAGCAATAGAAGCACAGAGGCCACCTGAGGATATTGCAGTGGGAATGCAAGACAGAGAGACAGACAGACACTGTGTTTCACAATGTATTAGACCACCAGCACCAGTGATGATAAACTGTCACACAAAGTAAAAATTCTAGCAATATATTGTTTTGTCATAAGTTATCGATGTAGATCATGATAATGAGGATGACTACTCCAAATAAGTGAGATCTGCAACTTCACACACCCTTTAAATTGCATCACAAAAAATGAATCAAAAAATCACATACCCCATAAAGAAATATTATTCTAAATAAGAATTTGCATTTGGTACATCATGGGAAACTGTACCAGTTTGATTTTGATGACTGGAGAAATGCTTCACCAAGTTGGGCTTTCTAATGGTTTTCCCCTTATACAAGGTTCTCAGTAACAGTATGAGGAAAAAAAGCAGGAAACTTTCTCTCTGTCTTGAACTTACCAGGATTGTTTTATTTGTCTTCTATGGGTTCATGTGGGAAGTCTGCTGCAGGTGGATCTGGTGTCCATCAGATGGGGATGTGGTAAACGTTTGTGTGTCTCTCAGTTCAAAGGGCACTGAAAATGGGATTGGTGTCAGACACATATTGTTACCATTTTTATAGCAAACTCAATGTAATTTTCTAATTTTCAATGATATGCTCAATGCAATTTTTTTATATAGAAATATCTCTTGGAGTATAGGAATTTTTGTTTGTTCTGCTGTTTTCTGGTTTTCTTGGGCAGACCCTTGTTCACTGAAGTTTTCTAGAATACCATCAACATCTTTACTCATATGTATGTGTAAATCCCGAAAACTTCAGAGTCCAATTTAAAGAATGTGTGAACTTCCAGACCTTGCTTTTTTGGATTAGCAATCATTTTGGACAGGCCAGGGTTATAACTTAGGCTACAGTTAACAGGCCAAAATAACATAAGTAATGCATTAAAATTGCTTGATTATTGATATTTATAGAAGTGCCAAGGATAAAACAAGGGAGTTGGAGTTGTTTATGGCTGCACATGATTATAATATGTGGTGGGCTGGGGTTTGTTTCCTGCCTTGTGCCCTGTGTTGGCTGGGATTGGTTCCAGCAGACCCCTGTGACCCTGTAGTTAGGATATATCGGGTTGTATAATGGATGGATGGATGGATGAATGATTATGATATTACAGCAATAACAAAAAGCTGAGTAAATCTGAATGATAGGGATGTGTATAATATATGCATTATGTATGGAAAATACTGAAAATTGAAAAGTCGAGTAAGAGGCCATTAATGTAAAAGAGAAATTGAAATGGGAGATTAGCCACATCTTAGTGGGTATACAGTATTTGCATTGTAACAGAAAGCTTTGAGGACAGAGCCCTAACATTGTACATGTGTAATTGATACCCAGTGCAGAAAGTTACTTCAATTTACACCTTTATAATTATATTAAGATCAGAAAAATAAGAGGAGGATATTATAGCCAGTTTGCATGTTCTCCCCGTGTCTGCGTTGGTTTTTCTCCGGGCGCTCCGGTTTCCTCCCACAATCCAAAGACATGCAGGTTAGGTGGATTGGTGATTCTAAGTTGGCCCTAGTGTGTGCTTGGTGTGTGGGTGTGTTTGTATGTGTCCTGCGGTGGGTTGGCACCCTGCCCAGGATTGGTTCCTGCCTTGTGCCCTGTGTTGGCTGGGATTGGCTCCAGCAGACCCCCATGACCCTGTGTTCGGATTCAGCGGGTTAGAAAATGGATGGATATTATAGCCACGGGTGAGCTTATTACTCAATCATTAAATGGGCCAACCTTATAAATTATGGAGCACAAGTACACACACCTCATTTTCTTTTTGCTAACATTTTTACAGTTTCTCAAAACACAGGAAACTTATTACACAAGATCAAGGTCAAATCCCATGGTAATGTAAATGTAAAGGTTCAGCTTCTTCAGTCCCTTCTCATATTGACATAAATGGACCTTTTCAGTTTAAGCAAATGGAGATTAAGAGGTGACATGATCAAAGAGTTTAAAAATATAAAAGGAATTAGTACAGTGAATCCAGGATGCTACTTTAAAATCTTCAGAAAGAACAGTTTGTTTTGCTTTGTGCTTCAACTCGGCTCTATTTCTAATTTTTTTTTGCCTGTAAACATGTTAAAACATTTTGAACCTATTGTTCGTAAGGAGCAGCATTCAGAAATTATTCAAATAAATTGAAGTTGCTTTCCAAACTATTGTCCAGTCAGGGTTTGAAGATCCTCAAAGAAAATTTACAAAATCCTCTTTATGTGATGAAATCATGCTGTGGTTAGCAAAGTTATTATACAGTAGTTAACGAAAACTAAAATCAAAACTGAAATTGTTATTAAAATTTTTTTTCGTAAAACTGATGAAAAACTAAAACTAAACGAAACTATTAAAGTAGCTGGAAAGACTAACTGAAATAAAATCATAATTTACTAAAATAATTTTAGTTTTCATTTTTGAATGAATATTCTTGCTGTTAGTTTTTAACCCTTATAACTTTTAACTCTAAAACTGAAACTCATTCACCACGAGCCACCCGCATATATTCATCCAGTGAATGGCAGCTGGTGAAGGAGGGCGGGTGATCACATAGCATTTGCGGTGACAGAGCGAGCTGAATATGAGCGTAAGGCTTGTGGAACTGAAAGCGATTTACGCGCCACCTTTCTTTGCAGTTGTTGTATGTATATCAAAATGTAATTCAAACACCTGAAATTGAAATATGCTGCTCAACAAAAAATCACGAGTGAGTAACGTTTCAGTTTACTTCTCAGGTGCCTGCTTTTTGTTGACAGCAATTCACCTGCCACTTCGCACTCAAAGTATACAAAGTATAGAGAAAGTATAGTAATCATGAAAAAAATTTGACCTCAAGATTTTGATGAATCTTGATATTTTAGACCTCCTCAGTCCGAAAATGCTTTTTTTTAGAATTACGTATGTGTGTGTGTAAACATGATAACTCAAAAATGCAACTAGATAGATGGATGAAATTTGGCATGTGGTTGTTACACCAGAATTGTAGATCTGTAGTAACTTTTGGGTCAAATTCATCAACCGGAAGTGGTACTTTACCTGAACACATACTTGATTTTTTTTATTCATGCAGCTGCAGAGTCCAATTTATTCAACTTTACTTTTATAATAATTGTTCAATATATTATTAATTTGATTTGTTGTTGATAGTTCTTTAATGTACATAATATAATCATTGTCTTGTGGTTTACTCCTCAAATATCCATCCCCATATCTGAGTACATGAGAAAGTCTAGGGGAGACCACTCCCAATTTTTGAAAATAAAACGGCACTCATCGAGAGACTGATTAGGTCAGCATACAAGATCAGCATATCGTTACTGACCAATTACTTTTGCTTTTAAAATGTCATTTAACAATGAAGCGATACAAACTTTGCAAAATTCCTGAGTTGGCAATGCCTCCAATGAACTACAGCTAGATAGGCGAAGAGAGTCTACCAAGAGATGAAAAGCTAAACATAGTAATGTGTTTTTGTATTTATGCTATATTTATTAATTTATCTTTTTTAGTTAATATTCACAGCTCAAAATACCTGATATTGTGAGAAAAATCCAGTAGCAGAATTATGTTTTAAAATATCAGTCCCCATTTTTTCAATGTTTCTCTCTGTCTCAAAATGAATAGTTGAAATATCATATTCTTTTTGTTCTTAAAATCAGCCATATCATACATATTGCATCCCAGGGATTGTTCCTGCCTTGCATCCAAACCTGCTACGGTAGACTCCAGGTTTCCTGTGATCCTGCTCTGGATAAACAGGTTTAGATAATGTATATATTGTTCTCAGTCTCAGGTGTTGTCTCTGTTGTTTTGTGCCTGTCCATACTCTTATTACCTACTCTTACTCTGCTCATTATGGGTTTACTGTTCTTATGGTGGGCTATTCAAGTCCCACTGCCCCTAACCTTCACACTACATGCTTGTTTTTCTTTGTTTCCCTCAATACAGCTAGGTGGGGTCTGCACACTGATTCAAGCCTAAGAGTCCTGCTCTTCCTAAGCCCCGTGATTTTCATAATCACACCTGTCACTACACAGTAGAATCTCTTTTCTAATTTTTGATATGTTTTCAGGCCTACAGGTGGCAAAATTCTGTCTATAAATTGTTTGTGCCTGAGAAGGAATCAGAGATCAATATGGGTGACATAACAAAGCCCAGTATGAGAGATTTTATAAGCACATTGTCATTAGTGCAGGATATGTTGTGTGCTGTAGACATTTATAGTAAAAAACCCTCACACCTTAAAATTCACCAAATTTCATTACAAATTGGCCCATTCTGTGCAATAAAAGGAAAAGAAAAAAAGTGCCAACAGTCAGCACAGATTTTTTCATTATGACATAGAAAATGACATAGAAAATATTTGTAAAATTATAAAATTGTGTAAAATTGTTCATATTCAGTATCTGGTTTTGATTATGCTTGTTTTTATCATAAAAAAACAAAACCAAACAGTAAACTGTGTCGTGTAGTGTAATAAGCTTCCACTAACATTAAACTCATATTATATCCAAATACGTTAAGTGTACAGTTCTGTCTCATTGTGACACAAACACTAAACTCCATAGTAGCTCGTTAACCATACTATAATTACTAAAATTAAAACTGAAACTAATATATATAAAAATAAAATAGAAATATCTTTGTAAAATAATAAAACTAAATTAAAACTAAAAATACACAATGAAGGAAAACTAAAACAAAACTGAAAGGTCAGAAAAAATATAGAAATAAAAACTAATATTAAAAGGCAAAACTATAATAACTTTGGTGGTTAGTGATATTGTAATATTGTAATTTGAGTATTCATGAAAAACTAATTTCAAAGACTAATGCAGGGTCTCCTTGTCATCTGCGAAATAAAAATCAATAAGAGTTAAATGATTAATAACACATTATTGTAAAATAGATGAACACTCTCCAGGTTTAGCAAAAAAAAAATTAATGAGATTAAGATTACAAAGTAAACATTGTAAATAAGTTCTTGCTTTATTTAACCTTTTTTTTTGTAAGCTAAATTTGGAGATAATTGGGAATGTTAGGACTCTTTTCCTGGCACAGTAACATTCCACAGCAGTTTTGCTTTCATAATCTTAAGTGTATGATAAGATATCAATATAACTTTTTCATTTATTAAATTTTGACATAATTGCAAAATTTTAAGAAATGGAGCCCATTTAATCGAAAAAGTTACATTGTTACTAACACTGACATAAAAGAGATGGAAACACCACACAATATTACTTGACTTATAGTCGTGCGGTATGTGAGATTTGCCATCTGCAGTTGCTGATCTTGTCGCTGGACTGCACCCGTTTAAACAGCTGAATAGCACTGCTCAAGTTTAGTTTATCATCTGCCACCTGACTTTCCAGAATAGTTGTGCAGGTGCTTATTATTGGCTGCCAAAACAGTGCTGTGTGGCATATGTACAGAGCTGCACAAAGGGTCAACAGATATGGCAATTACAACAGCTATCTTGGCCCTTTTAATCTTTTTTCTATTCATTTGTGTTGTGAAAAAAATGAGACATCAGACAGAGAAGCCTCTCTCCTGTTTTTGCCATCCAAATTGTTCACATCTCTCATTCCTCTAGATGTGCATTCATTAGTTTTCATCTCTCATGTACACAGACTTGGCTTGCTTTTATTGGAATTAGTCATAGATTACTTGGACTGAGTCACTGGCTATGTAAAATTAGGCAACCGGCTTCATGGGAGCATACCCTAAGACTACTCCTGACTGCAGTAATAGGTTTGAAGTGTGCTACTGTAATCTGTGAGGTTTATATCAAACACATCATTCCAACCCATTATTTAATAGCTCATACCACACAAATAAGCTGACAGAGAGAACCTGACAGGGAGATGAGATAACAACTGGAAGACGGCACAGACAGTAGTTGCTCTGTTTGGTCCATAGCCAAGAGCTCCTGTTTGCTATTTAAATCTTTCTTTCTGAAATTATTCCATGGACAGGCACAGGCTATTAGCAATTAGAGCAGGTGTAGAAGGTGCTATATTGTTCTGAAAATAACACAGCTCAGATAATAGTTGCCCAAATCCAGTAAGGTTCATAAAAAACGCCAGGGTATAAAATGAGGAGAAACCACTGAGAAGCCAGAAGCCTCTCAATGCCATCAAACACTCTGACAGATGAATGTATAATCATCAGTATTCCCCAGTGAAGAAAAGGATGACAATTGTATTGTTGCAAAGGACTCTCTCTGGCCTGGTTATGTATATATAAATACTATTTTTTGGGAGTGGCAGTTATCTTTTACAGCTAGTTAAATACATGTATCTATTTTTGTACTATATTGCTCTCATCTGATTATTTCCGCAATGGCTATTAAAGGGATGTGTATGGCTACAGTATGTTTGAAAACAATAAAGAATATAACAAGGACAAGTCAATGCTTACCTCATCTTGTTCACATAAATTAAAGATGGCTGCTCCGAGCTCTGCTATGTACTTGTGCATTTGTGATCTGTGCCTTGTCACTCCTTTCCAGCACACCATCTCTCCTCAAGAACTCAAGATATCCCCCCGCTTTTCTCTGTGGCTTCCCTATAAACTGTACATCTCTCAAAAGGCAGCCTTATTCCCTGAGATAACCCTTCTATAAAGCTGTTGAAATTCTTTTTAGGAGCCTTGAGAGAGCTCTCTGTTATTCATAGATAAATGATATCAGCTTGTTTCATAGTTCCCTGGCCTCTACGATATCAATATTCTCCATTGACAAAAAGAGACAAGCTGCAGTAAACATCAAGAACTTTTTTTCCCCAATCAGTCAGAGATGTACTTCTTCACTTTCGTATTGTATCTTTATAATCATTTAAACTTCACATTAACATCAATCAAATTTAAAGTCAAACTGAAACTGTATTTAAGTCTACTATGTCTTTTAACAATAATAAACAGCAACTTTTTCCTTTTTGTTTCTTTAAGATGTCAGGCAGCTCTAATCCAGAGCAGGAAGCAGAAGGCCTTCAGAAGTATTTTAAAGATGTCAGATTCAACCCTGTCCATTGGTTTCAGAAACTGAAAGAAAAGATAGGCAACATTAATGTTGAAGCCTTGCCATATGTGGGAAGAGACGACTATGAAAAACATTCACCAGATTCCAAAGCAGAATGGGAGAAAAGGGCCCTTAAAAGTGTATTTAATATAAAGGATGAAAATTCTGTAGTTGAATATTTACAAAAGGAACGATTCGAGAAGGCCAGAAAAAGACAAGAGGAGAGCAGGTGTATGCTGACAGAACTGAGAACGTTGTATGAGCAGGGCAAGAATCAAAGTGACCATGACGTGAAAGCCAAAAAGGAGAAACTTCAGACAGAACTTGAAATACCCCCTGAGTATTGGACAGCCAAAACTGTCCCTTTGGAAGCTGTGATAGAAAATATGCAGAAACAGCTGGACTGTATGGAGTCCTCACTTCAAAAGAATGAGAATCTGTCAGATGGAGAGATTATTAAGAATGCGTCTGGTGGTCTTGCCTTAGAGGGGATTTACAAGACAAAAAAACTTGAGGACCTTATGAATAAGAGGGAGCAACTGATAGACCTTCCCAAATCTTTCACTCTCACTGGACCACAAGATACTCAGGTCTTTGAACAAGTTGAGGTTTCATCCCATGAATCAGAAGCCAGTTTTGGAAAACTGATGGAAAAAATGGGAAGAAGCATTGCTGCTGCAGTTAAAGGTGGTGGATGGGGTTTCACCTTAGATGTACAGCTGCAGCCTAAAACATCTTCTGAATTGACCAGAGCAAGTAATTCATTGACAGAGAAGAACTATATCTGCACCATTAAATATAATTATATTCCACTCGCCTCATACTTTATTAACAAATCAGATCTGACTCTAACAAAAGCAGCACTTGATGAGCTCAAAAGGATTGAAATGCTTGTAATGAATACTAAAGACAAAGAGCTTCAATTGAAAGAGATGCAAACATTTTTTGACAGATTTGGAAGTCATGCAAACCAAGGCCCTCTACATTTTGGAGGTATATACTGGTGGAAGGCATCCTGTGAAGGATTTCACTCTCAAGAAACTGAAGAGGTGAGAAGGATTGTATCAGAGTCATTAAATTCTTACATTGGTGTCAGTTACAGTGGATTTGGCTTAAACGTTTCAGCAGGAGGTGACACAGAGATGTCATCCTCAGAAGGATCAGACAGTAAAAAGAAAACTGATATACTGAGAAATAAAATTCAGCTTACAGTGTCAAAAACTGGTGGCCCAGAAGCAGCTGGTCAGCTTTTACAATGGAATACTGGATTGACATCCAGTAGCAAGACTTGGTCTGTTATTGACAGAGGAGTAAACCTGGTTCCAGTGTGGGAAATAATCTTGTCCAGTCATAGTACAGAATTTAGGAATGTACAAACAATTGCTGATTGTCTTGCTGAAGGATATGAAACTTTATCTGGATTAAGGACAAGTGATTTAACTGGTGCAGAGCTGGGCATCGTCTTCAAAGAAGTTCAAGAGGTCTTGAGTACCATTAAGTCATGGAATGCCTCTGACCCTGAGCAGCACTTGATACAGCTATCAGAACTGAAAAATAACCTGATTGACAAAACAAAGAGCTGTAAGGTGTGGATCAATGAATGTCTTTCAGACCCTTCACTGCAGGGTTTTTTATATTCTATTGTGTCAACACATAAGACATCACCAAATGAGAGAAGCACATACATAAAATCACAGATGCACTTGCTTCTTCTCCCAGATATTGAGGAATCAGAGAGCTTTCTGGAAAGCGTTTTCATTATGACATGGCTGAATGAATCAAGCCAGGAAACAAAGAAAGAAGAGTCTGTAAAGAATGTGTCTCAACTCTGCAAAAGTTTAAAGTCAGCAAAAATAGAAATTCAAAATGCTTCTTCTCCAAAAGACTTGCAGGAAATTAAGGTAAAACTGACCAGTAAAATTGGATTTTCAGTTTTTATGTTATGTAAACATTTTAGGGAGATGAAGCAAATGGAGGAGTTATCATTACTACTTTCCATTGTCACAGTTGTGGGATATTCGGACACAGCTAACACATTTCGGTCAATTCTTGATTATCCAGAATTCATCTTCATTCATGATGAGCTTAACAAAGCAATGGAAAAGTATTCATCTTTGAGAAGAGAAAGCATCTTAAAATCACAGGCCTTTGTGATCATCATTGGCCTCACGGTAACAAATGAATACTCAAGAGTGACTCCTGAAGTGAAGAAGAAACGTTTGTCATTCCTGGAGTCAAATTTAAAGGATGTCTTGCTCAAGGATATCAGAGAATTTCTTCAAGAATTCAATGAGGGGCTCAGTGACTGGCAAAAATTTAAGGACCAGCTAGACTCCATAATGAATGGAACCTACCAGAAAAGTAATAAAGATGCCAGTACTGAATGTTTCGAGAGACAATTAGACTCCATTTTGAATAGTAGACCATGTACAAATAGAGAAAGAAATAAGTCTGAACCAGGGATGCCTCTACACACATGCTGTAATGTGATTGAAAAGCTGGAGCTCAAGCCTTTTTATCCAAAGAAACTGACAATGTCTGACGTTTTGTTGATCAACAAATTCTCTTTACATGACACTGCACCATCCTTGGAGTATGATTTTCCCTTTTACTTTCTCCAGAAACTTCTCATGATTGATTACAGAGCAAGAAATATCATATTTAAAAAATCAAAAACTGAAGCAAAATTCACTGGAATCAATTGCCAGACAACCAGTGCAATCAGTCTGGAAGACTTTTTGGATGACCCTGACATTTCTAAAGATAACACCGATTGCAATGTCAAACCAGCAAGCCTTCACTTCATGGATGTCCAGATGGCTGTCTATCACTGCTCTGACATGTTTCTCTGGCAGTACATCACATCCAAGCTCTCGATTTGCCAGTTTGCTCTTCCATTGTTAGTGCCCAATCCGTCCACTACAAAGATTGAATTGCCAATATGGTCCTTTAGACCACTGAAAAGGAGTTGGAAATGTGCAGATACACTCAGCAACCAAAGTGCTTCCCTGAAGAGCATCACTGCTAACATCTGTAGCACACCAGTGCCTATGGTGACATTCATGCGGTTTGGCCGTTGCACTTCATCAAAGTCCCAGATCATGAATGGTTTATTAAACCATCAAAAGCATGACACTTTTTATCACAGGGATTGCAAAGGAAGCAGTAATGAGAGTCTGCTAATGGATGGGGTTGTAGAGATCTCATGGTACTGTCCACCTGGAAATAAGGATGACCAGTTCAATGAGTGCATTGCATTTACAAATCTCCGAGGGGATGCACGAAAACATGACAGGCAAGTCCAATTTCTTTTTGAAACTTCAACCATCAATATTGTTCTTCTGATGGAAGAGCATTTGGATTCAAAAGGTAAAGAAATCTTAACACAGCTTGTGCAATCTCCAAATCCTCTAATCTGCTTGTATGCAGATAAAACAAACATTGCAAAAGGAAACCACAAGACCAAAGTGAAATTAGCTCTGAGAAATCGAAATCAGTCTGAACTTATTCAAGAACTCGCAGAGTGCATTCAGGGCCTTCTGACAGAATCCAATGTGAAATTCAGCATTGAACAGGGTGCTGATGTTGCTAGAAGACTTCATTTCTTAGTAGATGAAGATGACAAAGATTGCACTGCTGCTAAAATGATGGCTGAAACTGCAGTGAAGCCATTAAGAGAGATGTCACTGTTAGATGCTAAAAAAAAGTTCATTCCACTTCAAGGGGATTTATGGCAAAACTGGTGTAAAAAAAATAAAGAAACCAATCGCCTACGGGCAAATGAAAATCGAACCATTGAGCAACAAAGAGGTGACATTGAAATGGAAAAAAGTCATCTTCGAAACGAACAGTATAAGAGAGCTTTTCCACTAAATAATGTCATGAGGGAATTTATTCAGAATCTCAACACTCAATACACAATAAGACAAAAGTTCTTCCTGGCATGGTTAGGACAAATTCTGAATGATCTAACATCAAGAAAGCTTCAAACACTGAATGAAAAGCATTCTGAATTGTGTGCAAAAATGGAAGAGCAAAAGCAAAAGAGGCAAAATACAGACATCCTCGAAAAAGAAATTGAGGAATCTTCAAGCAGACTTGTGGCTTCCACTTTGGGTCTGGAACATCTCCTTCGAGAAGTTGGTCAGATCTATGAGACACTGGCATCCCAGCATATGAGAAATGAAATGTTTCTGACTCTACCACAACTTGCTGCTGACCTCATGATTTCTGGGCATCCCATTGAACTGATGGATGGAGACGCTTCTCATGTTGCTATTACCTGGGTGAGTTCAGTCCTTGAACAGGTTATTGCTAAGCTGGGAGACAAAAGAGTTTTTGTTCTTTCTGTTTTAGGAATTCAGAGCACTGGGAAGTCCACTTTGCTGAATGCCATGTTTGGTCTTCAGTTTGCTGTGAGTGCCGGTCGTTGCACCAGAGGAGCTTTCATGCAGCTACTTAAAGTCAAGGATGAATATAATGAACTCAACTTTGACTACATGCTGGTGGTTGACACTGAAGGACTTAAAGCTTTAGAGCTCGGAGACAAAGCTACTCTGAAACATGACAATGAGCTTGCAACATTCGTAATTGGCATTGGCCAGCTGACTCTGATCAATATATTTGGGGAGAACCCTTCTGACATGCAGGATATTCTTCAAATCTCAGTGCAGGCCTTTATGAGGATGAAAAAAGTAAAACTTTCTCCAAGCTGCATTTTTGTTCATCAGAATGTTGGAGAAATAACAGCAGGAGAAAAGAATGTGGAAGGAAGGAGGCGGCTGCTGGAGAGGCTGGATTTCATGACACAAACTGCAGCAAAACAGGAGATGTGTGATATCTCACGATTTACAGAGGTCATCAAGTTTGACATCAACAGGCACGTCCACTATTTCAGTCACCTTTGGGAAGGAAATCCTCCAATGGCCCCGCCAAATCCAAGATACAGTGAAAATATTCAGAAATTAAAGCAATCTCTATTTTCTGAAGAAATGCAAGAGGGGATTATAAAGATTTCAGAATTTAAAACACGCATGGAGGACCTCTGGTCTGCTCTTCTGGATGAGGACTTTGTCTTCAGTTTCAAGAATACACTGGAGATTGCAGCGTATAGGAAGGTGGAGGAGAAGTATGCAGACTGGAGCTGGCGGCTGAGGAGTCACATGCTTGAGATTGAGAACGAGCTTCGCAACAGCATTGAAAATCAAACACTGCAAGATACGGGAGATTTCAAGTTGGATGAAAAAATTCAGACGATATATGAAGCAATTACAAAAGAGGTGAATGAGTACTTCAGTAAAGAAAAAGATAAAGACTTGATAATTCAGTGGAAAGCAAAAACTGAACTTGGTTTGAAGGATCTCCAATCAGAGCTTGTTAAAGGGACTGAAAGGAAATTAACTGATTTAATCAAAATGAAGCAGGGTCTGAAAAAAGTAGAAGAGCAGAAAGGAAAGTACGAGTCGGAGCTGATGAAGAGGAGCCAGGATTTGGCACGAGAGATTAAAGGTAAAAATTTGACATTACAAGAACTAGAAAATGCCTTTCAGATGATGTGGACTCAGTGGGAGACTCGAGTGAAATCAGAGATGCCCGATGTTCAGACACCCAACATAAATGCCCATGCTGATGCAGTTTTGTTGGAAAACTTTGAAAGGAAACTAATTGACTCCTGTAAACAGAGCAAGTCCCACACCTGGATCGTTTACGTTGATGATTTTTCCGCATATCTACAAATGAACAAAGGATACGTGTTTAAACACACCATAAACCAGCAGGACCAGCTCTGTATGAGAAATCTCACCAGCAGCATAATAGAGGACATTAATGACTATATTAAAGAAAAGGAGGCAGCCAGAGTCGATTACAATAAAAGCTTTATGTATGAAATCATCAACACAATTTTAAAAGCAGCAAAAAGCTGTAAGTGTAACCAAAATAGGTTTAAAATTAAGAAGGAATACTCAATTGACGTAGCGTTGTATTTAAGAAGTGATATCATATGGAGATTCCAAGAGATGAACCGTGCATTTCAGAAGATTAACAATCCTCTGGAATATCTAGAAAATAAAAAAGAAGACTACTTTGGGTGTTTTCAGATTTACTGCAGTGGGGCGAGCGCAGCTACTGTGTTAGCAGACTGCATCACTCGAGAACTAAAAAAAGCCATCCGTCAGGAAGTCTACAATAAAAGTTCTGCGCTTATAGCTACAGAAATACGATGTGGTGATCAAGCGTTAAATGGAAATAAATCCAAGCTTGAGAATCACATCTTACTGTCTCTTTTAGAAAATCTAGATTTTAGCAGATGTGAGCAGTACATTAATAACCCAAAGGCATATTATGAGGTGTTTATTAAAGAACGAGAGGAGGCCTATTTTTCAAGCCGAAATCCTAGAATTTTTCACATTTGCACAGAAAAACTTGAAAACATCAAGAGCAGCGTTTCTTTGGCCATTTCTAAATCAGCTGCTTATTTTGGAAATACTCGTACAAAAGCAACTGCTTGGATAGAAAGGTTTTGCAAAGAACTTAAAAATGAAATAGTTTTCTCTATTAATAATGTACGAGGCTTTGAAGATCAGGATATTCAGGACATGAATTTCTTTAAAGAAAGCATCAATGACTTACTGAACAGTACATATTTAGAATTAAAGGAAGAGTTTAGTGGCAACACCCCTCTTGATAGAAAGCTGTTTAGGTCTCAGCCTCATGAGGAATTGTTCAAACAGTGCTGTGGTTGTTGTAAAAAGTGTCCTTTTTGTTCTGCCATGTGTATAAACACAATGCCAACCCATGAAGGTGACGATCACTGTGCTCAGTTCCATCGGCCCCAGACAATTCGTGGTGTAAAATGGTACAAAACTGACAGACTTGTGACTGATATTTGCTCAAGTCTTGTCGCCAGTGACTGTCTTCTAGTGCTTTCAGAAGACAACCAAATTCCATTCAGAGATTATCGGCAGGCAGGTCCCGAGTACGTCTGTTGGTCCATCACACCAGATAAGTCATTGCAGCCATTCTGGAAGTGGTTTGTATGTCACTTTAAAGAAGACTTGGAGAAGAAATACAATGGGCGCTTAACTGACATCCCGGATCATTGGAAAACCATTACAAAGGAGAATGTTATTGAAGCACTGAAGAAATAGTGGGGAATGATCCATCCATCCATCCATTATTCAACCCGCTATATCCTAACTACAGGGTCAGGGGGGTCTGCTGGAGCTAATCCCAGCCAACACAGGGTGTAAGGCAGGAAACAAACCCCGGGTAGGGTGCCAGCCCACCACAGGTCACACTCACACCAGGGAATATCTAGGATCGCCAATGCACCTAACCTGCATGTCTTTGGACTGTGGGAGGAAACCCTCGCAGACAAGGAGAGAACATGCAAACTCCACGCAGGGAGGACCTGGGAAGCAAACACAGGTCTCCTAACTGAAAGGCCCAGGGGGAATGCTTGATTTTTCAAATATTATAAGAATGAAAAATAAATTATAACACAAATTAATCTTAATTTTGGGTGAATGGCCTCGTCGCAGCCTAAGAGTGAGTTTAATCATCTTAAATTCACAAGCAATTACTGGTCCTATGTTGTAATCTAATTTGGACTAAAGTTTGTTTTGCTTTAGTATTTAGCTCTGCTGCCTAACAGCATCACTCTGGGTGAACCCTGCACCCCTCTCTCTGTGTCTTTTTTTCCTCCCCGTCCGAAAAGCGTGTTGTTTAGGTTCATCGTCAGCTCTGAGCTGGTCCAGTTATGAATATTTGCTTGAGTTTGCCTTGTGATGGTCCGACACCATCTCCAGGGTTGGTTCCCACTTTCCTCCAAGATCCTTCATGACATTCACTGTTTGCTTTATCTGCAAGTTTGCAAGGTGCTATTGTTATAAAAAATATTTAGATGACCAAAACTCTGCTTCAAGTTTAACACAATCATTTATTTGTGTCCATCATTATAATCTGCTTTTTAAATTGTATTTACAGTCATTTCTACTTTGTTTCGTAATCAAATAAAATGACTTCAGTATGACTTCCTCTGCTCCTACTCTCTCTTGAGGGTTTTTCTTACTTAAATGTCATTTAACCAAAGTGTTATCAACTTTATTGTTTTGGTTTGAATGTATAAAGCAGAACACTTTTATTTTCAATTAAATTTAAACCTATTAAATTCACATGGTCAGTCACGACATTTTATTGTAGAGAACACAAAGGTCAGCATGCATTCAACAACTTTTTATTTGACAGAGACTCTCTCATTTCAGAAAATTCATGAGCTTCACTAACACGTGCAAAGTCAGGACCAAACAAGGCACTTTGGCAAGGCTGCACAGATATAATAATAACCGTTTCCCCAACTAAAAACTTCCCATCCCAGAAACTGAATATCAGAAACAACAGAACTGTGACATTTGCCTTGGGATTGTAGAGAGCTGTCTGAATGTGACGTAAGCCTCAGGTGGCTTGGAAAGAAGAGGTCTCTTTTGATGCAAAGTGAGGCTCATTGTCATTGACAGCAGAGGGCAGACCCCAGAGGGCAAACAGAGATTGCAAGAAATCAGCCACTGCACATGTTGTAACAGACCCTATAGAGAGCACTGCAGGCCGCTTGGGTACTGATGAGAAACAATGAGAAAATGGTGGAGATGTGGAACTTCATGGAACTTCGCACAAATATCAACCTGCAGGAGCTCTCTAGGCCAATGTGGCCACACTATAGGGTGTAGAGGGGGGTTGAACCGGATAACCAGTCTTCCCACTGAGCACAGTAACAGTGCAGTCATGAACAAAATGTTCAATATCTCTTGTCTATCCCAGACCACCACACAAGATCATTGTAGCACTTTTTAACAATGCCCAAATTGCCTTCATGAGGCATGGTCAGGATGTGTTATTGGAGGCAGCTAGTAGAGACTGTATGAGTTGAACACAAACTTCATTTTAACAGGACAGCTCAGTACATATTCTGTAGTATGGAGACAGTTCCACCAAGAACTTTGCAGGCTGAAAATTAAAATCTCCAGCTGGGAGAGGGCAGGGGTCATGTTCAGTTGCCTGTTGAAGCTCCTCTCACATTGGACAGTAGAGCATTTCAAAAAATTCATATTCATTGATGTCAGGTTCTGGGTGTGTGATGACGTTGGGGGAGGCACGGGACCGAAGATCTGCCACCACATTTTCACATCCAGGGATTGAACTGTCATGTAACATTATGCTGCTGCAGTGCCCAGTGTGTAATGATGACAGTAAAGTTATGAGTATCTGATAATCAGTGTGTAACATAATAGAACACCCATAAAAAAATTAAAAAACACACACACACACCACTGTTCACAAGCCCAGACACAAGCTAGAGCTTCATGTTTGTCCACAGCGGGAGGTGAAGCCAATGGATCATTCAGCACAATTCAATAAGTGGGACTACACTGGAAGTAGCACTACACTGGAAACATCACAGAAGACAAAATAAGGAGATGTGAGCTGTGCCTTCAAGAGATGGGCAGCTTCTTTCCAGGTGGGAGTCCAGGACCAATGTAAGTCCTTCTTTTGTAGTTGATGTATTGGGGCTGTGGTGGTGGAGTACTGCACCAGAAATTAAAGATAGTAGGTGGCCTTTTCCAGAAGTGAGGCCACCTGGGCCATATTTGTAGGATTGAGGATGTGCTGGAGTGCTTCACATGAGATTGGAGTGGAGAGAGGCCATTGACAGTAAGACAAAATCCCACAAACTGAATGGAAGGCACTGAGAAAACTTATTTGTCATCATTCGATGTAAGGTGATGAGTAGATAATACTTTTAAGACTCTGTGTTGGCATTTATTATGGGCAGCTGGGTTTGGACCATGCATAAAAATATCATCCAGATTGATGATCACCTTGGGAGTCCTGGCAAAGATGGTAGACATCACTTTCAGAAAACAGCTGGATGCAGAGCCAAGGTCAAATGGGACCCTAGTATAATGAAACACACCATGGATGGTGACAAAGGTAGTTAAATCTGTGCTTATATATATAAATATACTGCTGTATATCCATGTTCTGTTGAGGGATTTGGCCCTATCATACACTCAATCATGTTCATGGTTTCATGGTAACATATCCCTACAATAGGATTACTTTATTTTAATTTGTGAATATCCAGCATTAAGTATCAAACTATTCAATGTCTGTTTATGTTATGTTATATATTGAAGTGATATTATATATATTAACACAAAAATGAAGGTAGTTTGAAAACTGTACTTTTTGTTTCAGAATTTCTGCCTGTGGAATAAAGAGGTCACTCCGTCTTGTTTTGTTCTCCCTATCAGATGAAGCTCCAATAATGTACACACACGCCTGACAACATGATATAAATGAAGAACAATTTAGCACAGTTTCAAATTCGTCCTCTGTCCTAATCATTAATATAATAAGTGATTTTCAGTGGTGTGGCAAGTTTAGGTAGAAAATATACAGATACAGCACAAGAGGGATTAACTCAAATTAGTCGTCATTTCTAGACTGAAAATGAAAAGACTGTGAATAGTGGGAATTAAGTGATGAGCAAAATAACAAACTCTTGTTTCAGGTATAGTTTTTACTAAATTGCTTGTAAAATTCATTTTACATTTCATTTCTCAATAGTGAAACGTGAATCTCACTAAAATGAGATTTTTTTCTTTTCTTTTTTTTTTGGCATGGAAAGTCAGAAATTTTTGACCCTAAGGGTTACTTTGTAGCCAAAACTGCCATCGGTGTTCTATAGGTCCTTTTACGCAGCTTGACGTGCTCTTGTTTGCCTCATGCGCTCTCTGTGTTCACATTCACACCACTGGTTCTGCCTCACACTATTTACTGTATTTGGGTCTGAAGTTACACCATCTGCACTCACTTTCCCCAACACTGTAAAACAATCTAAACCAGGATCCTACCTGCGGCTTGCAGAAGGCCACAACTCAGGCCAATAGATTTTAGCAGCTGCGAGGTACTTAAGGTAATTGTTATCCAGACACATGCTTAGC